>NC_137810.1:10807280-10815085 GCF_963921795.1 Nannobrachium achirus | reverse complement strand
AGGGAAAAAAGACCCCCCAAAAATCTTCTTTAAGTAAGCATGTGAGGGGTCTATCTAGGGGGTTTTCATGATTCTGAATCCAGCATTTGTTTTGCACAAAAAACATTCTGGGCAAGAAATGGACCCAAAAAACTATGGTTTAGTGATGAGTCATCACTTTTCACAGTTGTGTAGGGTCCATTTTTAGCCCAAGGAATGTTTTTCGTGCAAAACAAATGCTTGCAATGGATTCAGAATCATGGAAAACCCCCTAGATAGACCCCTCACATGCTATTTAAAGAAGATTTTTTGGGGGGGTCTTTTTTCCCTAGTATGGTAAGTGAATTAGAGCCACTAGATCTCCCATGGGAAAAGTGCTTGGACCGTCAATTTTTGAATTCGGCGCACAAAAATACCCCTAGGTGCAAATTTTCACGCTTTCTGCCGGAAGTGAACACATTAGCCTATTTTTGTTACATATTTCTCCCACTAGTGGCTCCCTGCCCTGATGAGGAGCTGCCTCACTCACACTCAGAGGCGTCACACCAAATTCTGGGCCCTGGGTGCAAGGATTCACTGCGGGCCCCCCATGAAAGTTAACTATTGAAAATAGCAGATATACAAGCTCGCAGCGTGGCACCGAGTGCTTGTAGATCTGCTATTTTTAAAGATTGTGAAAATGTGTGTTGTTTTGTTTCCATGTCAGTGGTGCTCAAACTTTTTCATGTCAAGGGTCCCCATTAAGATGATATGTATTTGACCATGGACCCCCGTCTCAAAATATTTAGTTCCAGGGACCACCCAGAAGCAAAGTTTTAGTTAGAAATGTTCGCTTCAAAAATACATTATATTCAAAGATTTGCACACATTTTCACGACTTTTCAAAAATAGCAGATCTACAAGCTCGCAGCGCGGCACTCGGTGCCGCGCTGTGAGCTTGTATATCTGCTATTTTTCAATAGCTAAAGTTACTAGGGCCCCTCCATCTTGGGCCCTAGTAACTCAGTTCCACTTTCCCCCCCCTTGTGACGCCCCTGCTCACACTGCCAAATATGATCCACTGAAGCGTTATTTGGAATTGCACATGCGTTCTGGGCGGAGGCGTTTGATTATTGTCCACGACATTGCAAGCGGCGCGAAGGCCAGCGGACCTTGCCGGGGCCCTCATCCTCATGAATCCTTGCCGGGAGTTACGAAGCCGTGGTGAATGCAATCGTTATATTTATGCCCACGATAAACGCACCGCCGTGCGGTCCAAGCGACCAAAAAGGAGCGCTCCCTAGCGCCGGTTCAGCCAATCAAAAGCTTCCATGGGCGGGGTTTGCCCAGAACGCGTGTGCAATTACAAATCACGCTCCACTGAAACGCTTCAGGAAATGTTTTGTTCCTGCAGCAGACAGTCCTAATATTTATTCATTGTACGTGACAACAACGTGCTTATGGTAGTATTGTTATTGACTCCATACTGTTTACATATGGTTGCACTTTGCATATTTTTTAGCATGTTCATAATGGGGACTGCCCATAAGTCCGAAGGTTCATTAGTCCGAAGGTTCATTAGTCCGAATTTAGTTAGGCATAGTATTCTTAACAAATTCGGACTAATGAACGTTCGGACTAATGAACCTTCGGACCAATGCCATGGCACCCTTATAATTTATTGACTGTATGCTTTGGCAGTGACCCTTGTTGTTGTTGTTGTTGTTGTAGCCTACTATGCCTTTCTGGGAATGTACACATAGTTCATCCTATCCCAGCAATTCTCAACGTGTGGTTCAGGGACCCTCCGGGTTCCTTGTGGACCCTTATACTGTGAGAATGATCGAGGTCCTGGACATTAAAAAGTTTGACAACCACTCTCCTATTCTATCCTATCCTATCCCATCCCATCCCATTCCATCCCATCCCATCCCATCCCATCCTATCTCCCCTGCAGGTGGACAGTATGACCCTGTCCAGCACCCCAGCCGTCCGCAGGGGAAGCACCCCTCTGCCCATAAAGCACCAGCTGAGGCGTGAGGAAGCCGTCCATGATGATTGTGATTGGACGTTAGGTGTGCCTGGACCATCCGCTCCCCCAGTTAGCTTCAGCCCCATGCTGGACGACACCTCGGTGGAGGGCAGGCACCACGGGCCTTTACGGATTGCCCTGCTGGGGCAAAACGGGGTGGGGAAGACATCCCTGGCTATCGCCTTGACTGGGGACATGGACAGGACGGCGTCTGTTGATTCTGAAGGTACGGAGCTGTGTGTGCATGCTGGCGTACGTTTGCCTCATAGACTGTAAAAAATTATGAACAGTGGAAAGCCATTGATTTTCATGCTGCACAAATGAAGCTTTTTTTGGCCGTTGTATGGGTGCCGCCATCATTGTAGAAATCAACGTTCATTGGTAGAAATGGTACCATCTCGAATGCTATTGGCTGCCAATGGTCACGTGCAACCGCAGGGATACATGAGACATTGTCTTGAGCTTGCCGAAAATAAAGCGCACGAAAAAGAATCATCACAAGCCTATGATCACAAGCCCCTCCTACAGCTTACCCTGCTATAACATCAAATATAACATAAATTGGACCATATTTTCACAAAACACATATCATGGTGATTGAAACGAGGCTTTAAACTAGCGACAGGAAAGTAATTATGACAATGTTTATCAAGGTAAGAAAATCAAATGTAAAAGTTCAGGGGAAATGAATGGAATCCTATGGAGAACATGTTGCTTCTGGTACCAGAACAGCGTAACTAGCGGCCAATCATAGGAACTTTCAGTTCCGTGTTTACTTCATTTTAAATCGGGTCAAATACACCCCTGGTTTGCCTGCGTCCCCGTTTGTGTTAAAATGCAAGAAGTGTGTTTATAAGAAGACATATTGTTGTAGGGCAGTAGTTCTCAAACCGGGGTCTGGGGATCCCCAAGAGTCCTTAAAGGGGTTCCAGGGGGTCTCCAGCCCGTATTTTATACTTCAGATATTCCAAAATACACTGCGACACATTGTCACCTTGTAGATCTGCTATATTTTCAAAACATCTTGGACAAAATATAAAGGGTGCCATGATTTTTTCCCCCTGTACAACAGGATGATCAGCTATTATTATTATACTAGGAGGAAGATTTATTTCCAAAATAGTGTTCAAATTAAGTTTTTATGTGACCCAGCTGAATGAAGTTAGCCATACCCACAGTGTTGGGTCAGAGCAGTATAATCAGAGAGTGGTGTCACCGCGGGGTCAGAAACAGCGCTGGTCACGTGGTTCATTGTCACTTTACACCTCATAGACTTCAATGCATTTTGTAAACTTCCGGTTCGCCGTTTGTCACTATACGCCAATAGATGTGTGCGCAGAAGACCTGGCCCCATGAAGTGAACGGGAGTGACGCAACTCTCCATTCTAGGGCTCTGTGTTGGGTGAATGGTAAAAGGGGAGGGGATGAGTTTATGATGTCATTAGATCTGTGTTTTTTGACTCAGAGGCTTTAAGCTTTCAGGAAGAAACCAAAAATACAAAGGGAAGGCAAATTTGCACATTATAAACCCACCCAGTGGTCTATTAGAGTAATGTAATGTTAATGTTCCATGGACACATACAAAACAGAAAAAGTCCAAAACTATGGCACCACCTCTTTAAAGGAAATTGAATATCTTTTGAACCTTTTAACAACACACATCTTCTTGTATATGGGGGTCCCTGGCACAGAATCTTTTCAGAAGGGGGTCCACGGCCAAACGCGTATCAGGTCCTCGGCACGAAAATGTAGGTACACCAGTGTCTTTACTGTCCTGTTATACAAGCAGTGAAGAAGATGTCCCCGTGGCACTGCTGCTGCTGATGTCACGGTGCTGCCTGTAAAAATCTCTGTAGAGCGCACGGCACATGAATCCCAACAGTCCTCCCCCCGTCTCTCGCAGCCCTCTGAGACATAACTGCTGCTTTTCCCTCTGTCCCTGTCTGTCCCCAGGAGAGGGCTTTGTGCGCACAGTCACCGTGGACGAGGAGGACAGCACCATCATTATCTATGACAACTGGAGACAGGTGAGCCTTAACCCTCAACTACCGGGAACGCGCCCGAGTAAGTCACTATTTCTGCTATTTTTCAATATTTAAACCATTCAATAATTCAATGCCTAAATGGTTTAAACAATGCCTCTGAGAGCCTGCTCCTCTCACCGGGCCGCTGACACTCCCCTGCCTCCCCTCCAGGGTGCTCTATATCTCTCCATCCCATACGTGTTCGGTTGCTTAGCGATGCAGCCTCTGTTGTCGTTTTACATGGCGTTGCTGTCTGTCGGGGCGGAAACCTTGCATGTCCATGTTTCGACTTTCTTGTAAATGAATGCTACTTGGTCATGCTGCCAGTGTCACACGAAAGAGAGCATATATAGCTCACGATGCGTCACGAATCTGGCGACGCCATGCGTTGTGTGCGATTTGCTATTTGAAAGTGAAAAATGGTTTAGTGTGTCTGTGGGTATTGTAACCAGTAAGACGCCTAAGGGAAAAAAGCACAGGACGGAATTCACACAGGACGGGACAGAATTCACACAGGACAGAATTCACACAGGACAGAATTCACACAGGACAGAATTCATTTGCAAGTGTGATTCGAGTTGCGGTTGGTTGTTTAAGTTGGACAAAATGTGGACAAAATATTTTCCCAAATATGGAAATGACTGATGTCTGACATCATAGATGTCTTATGTTATAGACCACATGAGACTCACACAATGTGTCCAAATATGGGCATTAAAAGCTATGGGCTTAATATTGATGACATCAGGGATCTCCATATATGGGCATACAAGCGACAAGGCATTTTATTGAACCAATGAAATGTATTACTATTACCGGTAATTAACTCATTGTGTGCCAGGCCTGATAATCCCAAGATTATTTCAATGTCTTTCCCTGCCAGGCCCGATAATCCAGAGAAAAACATTTTTTTTTTTTTTTTTTTTTTTCAAAAATATTTTTGACCCCAAAAAAATGTAGTAGGCATGATAGCAATCGCGAAATTGCATGTTTAACCCCCATAGCAACACCATCTTTCAAACATGGCAGCCATCTTTGTTTACATTTTAGGAAAACATAATGGCTGCTATCTCATGAATGCCTGAACGGATTTCCATTCGGATTTTTTTTGTTTGAAAGCTGTGAGCAATGTGGACACACGTGGTGCATTATCTAGGCATGGGTGTGCATGATCCGTGCACTATGAATTACATGGAAGTCTATGGAGACTGGAGGCATATGAGAGTACGAAGGTATTGTTAAATGGCAGGGAATGTGTTTGCCAGACCCATGAAATGGGTAGGCCTACATAAGCAAATGTCTGTCCGGGTTTTCTATATAAAGGGTATATATGATGATGACATGATGATGACATGCCTACAAAAGGCATGATGTCATAAATGATGATGACAGACAGGGGGTCTGGCACAACCAGGTTGACCTGGTCTAGTTTTAACAACAGCTTGTGACAAAATAATACATTGGATCCAGTGGAACACAGGTTCATTGTGACACACAAGAATTCCACCCGACATCAGTATATACTGTACTGTACCGTGAGCGTTAGTTTTCCCCTGCGTTCGGTCGTGATGTTTTGGGGTCTATTATCCCTGTGTCCACACAGACGAGCTGCCTAGGGAAACAACGCACATGCAGCTGCTTTTCTGCCTCACTAGTGATCGCTACCGGATAAAGTGAGAAGAACAGGGAAAATGGTTCAACAAAGTACAGGGTATGAGATGAAGGGATTCGATAAATCATGATCCTAAATGACCTCCTCTAGTTATTCTGTACAACCCCCATTTCTGCCAGACTTGACTATACCTGCCTTAAAGAGGATTTATCATACCTGCCACTCTTATAACTTTATTTTTGTATCTAGAATCTTACAGTGGTACATTTCAGTCAGTTATTATACAGAATGGCTCATTCATTTGCTCCGGTTGGGGTTAGGATGAAATGTACTCATAAATGGCACTGCTCACTTCACACTAGGTGTGATGTTTTTACTCAGCTGCCTACAGACCTTCTGGAATATCTGGGCCTTGAAGTTGTGCCCCTGGCCATGTGGAGCTCCTGAGGAGCACAAACGACATAACACCGTGGCTGCGTCCTTTCTTTCTGCCATGGTAGCAGCACTCTGGTTTCTAACCGCATATATATATGCCTCAGGCCACTATCTAACAAAGTGTATTCTGAGTGGTTGAGTGGTTTGGGACGGTGGCAACCGGTTCACTGCTGACCACGTGGCAAAGTAATGCCACCTTTCATCGCAGGAGGCTGCAGTTCCCTGGGTGGAGATGGAGGCTTAATTACCCTAGCACACGTTTCACATAGTAATGTGATGTCATATGACATATTCATTGACCGCTGCATGTATATGTACACTTTGTGTTTTTAGAATTTGGATAAATTTGATTATAATGTGATCAAGACAACAGTAAGCTATATCCTTGTCTGTGCAAAAAAAGGCGCCTCTCTAATGTCCTACTTCTATTTTGTGTAAATTACATTACGCTGCATTAATAGGATAGATTGATACTAGTAGACCTCAATTCAACTGGGGTTTTGAGTAGGGTTGCCACCCGTTCCGTATAATACGGAATCGTTCCGTATTGGACAATTAAAAGATGCGTTCCGTATTGAACCAATACGGAACGCGGTTTGTTCCGTATTTAACCAAATGCCCCATAAAGGTCTGTCACACAAACCTCAACACAGAATTTAACAATAATGAATGAAATAAAACACAGGAAAAGACAGCAAAAGGAGGGAGAGGCACGAAGGACCTTCTGTGAGGCGGCTCGCAGTCGCTGCGGTGCGCTCTACGCTCTGCCTATAGTGGGGTTCCGTGTACATGTAATTTTTGGTTTTCATTTTAAATTTGTGTTAAAGTTTATTTTTCACTTCCAATTTGTAGATTATGATCTATAGAACAATTTTGGTTCGAGTGTCAAGACAGTAGATTGTAGACAGTAGACACTTTATAAAATAGGCTATGCTCAGGTTTAGGCTAGTGAAGCCTATTCAGCCTAAAGTAAAAATTTTCAATGTTCATAAAATAGGCTATGCTCAGGTTTAGGCTAGTGAAGCCTATTCAGCCTAAAGTAAAAATGTTTAATCTTCGTTGCTAATAAAGCACTTTAAACTTTAAGTATATGACTTAATGGTTTCTTGACTACCTTCTCTTTACTGACCACCAAGTGACCCAAGAGCCAGGTTCAAATCATTCATACATTGCTTTATTTCATACAAAATTAACTTATTCATATTTTAGAAACAATTGGCCACTTCAAACTGCAAAACAATATAGGTTATACCATGTTGTGTGTTATAGTTATAACTATTCTATGCATTTCATGGGTTTGGGACTGCATTTTTTCGCCGGCCGGCGGCTGTGCCACGCGCACGGAACGCACGCACCGCGTGCCCGGAAGAGGTGTTCCTTATTTCAATTTCTGAAAGGTGGCAACCCTAGTTTTGAGTGAGATAAACACATACTGTACACGTGACATGTGTAATATTTCCTCCCTGCTGTCGGTTTTTGTTAGCCTCGTAAACCTCGTAAATCTACGTTTTTATTTGCTTTAGAAAGCAAATGAAAAAGTAGATTTCCGGAGGAGGCTGGTTTTACGAGGCGGTGTCAGGCAAACTCGCCGAAAACATATTTGCCAAAATACTGGTCCTTTTCCTTTAGCCGGGCACTTTAGCTGTCGAGAACAGTCTTTCCGCCTACTGTCTCGATTCACTTACGCCGCCTGGCCGTTGAAGCTGTGACAGTGGTGTTACCTGTCAAACGGTGACCATTACAC
>NC_137810.1:10517280-10802280 GCF_963921795.1 Nannobrachium achirus | reverse complement strand
GTCCCCGGCAAGGATCACAGTTTACATATATAGAGAAGGCTTTACAGGCTGAAATTCACGGCGCGGATCTTCTAAAACTTTTGTGATTTAATAGTTAGGAGAATTTTAAGATTTGTTTTATAAAAAAAGTTACATAGTACAACTTTAAGTGGATATTCGGGATCAAAAACAATTTTTTATTTGCTATTTTACTTACCCCGAGCTGCTTGGAGCAACGTGGGTGGTCCCGGCTCGCCCAGCGCTCACCAACGAGAGACGCTAGATGCTCCGACGATTTATTCCATTGAAAATGGTTTAAAATAAAGTTTAGAGCCCCCCAAAAAAAACCTCGGTACCGGTACCGGTACCGGTACCGGGACGTATTCCAGGGTGCCTATCCCGAACATGTCCGGGATATTTAATAAAATGAATTATTTAATCGGAGGCCTCAACGAAGCCCCGGTCTAGACGTCCATCCATGCCCGGGATTTAGACTCGGCCATCCACAGGCCGTATTCGCGCTAACGGCCGCATCGCGCAGCCCACTCCAATAATAAATCACATCTTTAGACAGGATTTTCTCCGGATTGTGTTCCCAGACCCAAAGAGAAAGTTTTTTGCGGCTGAAATAGCTTTAGATCGGGCTTCTAAATGGGTTAGCATTTTGGCTACGTGTCAGCTAGCTTCCTCCTCTCGTCACCCATAGCATTGACTGGAGTGAAAACACAAGCCAGTTGGGAGAGGGTCGACGAAAGCTATAAAGAAGGTCTATGGAGAAATTTCTGGCACTCTAGCGCCCCTTGTGGCCGGATGGCACTGTATGAGTTAAGTATAAAGTAGCAATACCACAATGTGAAACTCCTGCATAACGCCAGTTTTTTTGTAGTCAGATTACTGTGAATCTGTTACATTGAAAAAAAACTGTCTGGCTGCGTTGATCTCTGTGTAATTTAATGAATGTCGGCCACTATTGCATCACTTAATTTAATGATTCAAATCGTGCTCTTTCTCATCACACAGCAGACACTGAGGTTGACAGTAGGGGTGCAGGAAAAAATCGATTTGAATTTGAATCGTGTTTCTAACATGGTAAGATTCACAATCGATTCTCATTTTCCAAAAATCGAATTATGTTGTGTTTGCACAAGTTAAAGGAATGTTTGCAAGCATGAATAAATCAGACATGTTGTCTTGGATTTACCTTTTTTTGTTTACATTATTGCAATAAGTTGATAAAACCTTTACAATTATAAAAGCTATGTAAATGAACTCTGCTTTCATGCCAGCAGACTGGAGTAGATCCTGATATATAAATTGAATAGAGAATAATTTTGAATAGAGAATCGTTTTGAATAGAGAATCGTTTTGAATAGAGAATTGTTTTTAAATCGGAAAATAATCGTGTCTGAATTCGAATCGTTTGGATTTGAAAGAATCGGGAAAAGAAATCGTGAATCGTGACCCCAAGAATCGATTCTGAATCGAATCGTGGGATACCCAAAGATTCGCAGCCCTAGTTGACAGCAGGCAAAATCTGTAGGCGAATATATCGGTAATAAAGGCAGTTACAATAATGGCAGCATCGGTATTCATTATCGGTTATAACATCGGCCAAGAAATGTCGTATCGCACCAGCCCTAGTTGCCTGTCGTCCCTTATTCCAGACATATAGGGCCCTATTAAGAAGACGGTAATTAAGGGCCGTGCTAAGGAGATGCCGACTGCCGACGATCGCGTTTGACGCATGAATAACGATCAGCAGCTGATTATGTGATTTGCGCTGATCAAATTGTGCGCCAAGCGCACGGAAGAATTATGCAGCGGATAGCTTGACCCCGGTAGGTACATTCACCAATCAGAAGCTCGTCCGTCATTCCGTTTAACTGGCATAAAACCAGATATCACAGTGATATCATGCTTGCAAATATCTCACACTCAATAAAGTCTGTTTTATTAGAACCGTATAGAGAAGAAAAGGCGAAAGAGAGAGAGAGAGAGAGAGAGAGAGAGAGAGAGAAGGCTATATTAATATAATACTTTTTTTGTCACGTCCACATATCTATTTGTCTCTCTCATCTCATGCCAGCGTGTCAGTGTGACATAGGCTGGCCTTGTTGAGTGAACAATTTGACGTCTATTGGCCTATTAATTAATAGGCTACAGAAAGGCACGGTGGCCTCCTGCCCCCCCAAAAAAAGGAATCTGATGGAACCGGTAGCCTAATTAAACGAAATAAAACATATCCCACCTGATTTTGTTTGATGTTGAGTACAGTAATAATAAATACATTTCATTTATTATTTAGAAATTTACATTTGTAAAATTAGACCAAAAATGACAGAGATGTAAAAGAATAGGGCTGTTTAATTAATTACTTAATTAATTCAGCGCCTACAGCAAGGTGATGGCAGCCACACGTATGCCCCGGCTGCTGCATGTCCTTGCACTGTAGCACATACTGTACATGTGTGTGTCCGAAAAAAATATATTTAGACCTAAAAGCTGTCAACATGCCATGTATAGCCTATAGTGCTTCGAGAGCTTTTTCTTTTCTTCTTTGGCATGACGCATCGCGATCAGCGATCACGCATCTATATGAAGCAAAGCAAAACAGCAGATTGATTCCTCATAGATCGGGCAATTATGAAGCGATTTTAAAAATTGAAAGAGATCCATCCATGGTCCTGTGAATGTGCTTTCCATGCCGACTATAGCCATCTATTCATGCACAAATTACAGCAGGCAAAAATCCGCTCTTGCCAACCTATAATAATTAAATAAAAGAAATCCCAGAAGTCCCATATTAGCGTGATATCTTTCATGGGGGAGCCATATGACTGGTACAGAAGAAGGAATGGATTTTTTGTTTTGTTTTAATCAGACCAGAATGAAGAAATGTGGCTGAATTATAGGGTATATAGGCCTATCTGCTGTTTCTTGTGAAGCAAGGCTGCTGCCGCCCAGTCTCATGTGGGCATAAACATGTCATTTAGCGCATAAAAGGTGAAGAAAGCACGTCTAAGGATATGCGTTATTTGTTTCAGTTACTCGACCGCACTGGGCGCACAGCGCAGGTTGATTTACATAGGTTACCTCCCCATGCCTTAAATATGCGTGCGGGCGCCGCACAGCGCGTTGATATGACTAAGCTCCCACTTCTTAATTGCAAAACAACGCATATGAGGGTGTTGCTCGCCACAATCATATGCGACCGGACTTAAATACTACACGAGCGCATAGCATACCACGTTCAAAATCGGGCCCATAGTGTCACACCTTCTTTTTTACACACTTCTTGCCCTCTCTCTCCTACCATTCAGGGACGTGCTGGCCATTGGGAAAAGCGGGACAACTCCCGAACGGCCGGTTCATTCCCGGCTGGTCCAGGCCGGCCATTAGAAGAAAAAAATGTCGGCCTTCGTTCCATTTTGGTGGCTGGGCGGCCAACAAAGTAAATCGTCACTGTCAGGCAGAAACCTTGTATCTCCAAGTTTCAGATGTATGACTTTTTTCACAAAGCAAAGCCCTGCTTCATCATAGAAGGCCGTCGCACAAAAGTTGTGAAAACAGCAGATCTACTGCTTGTAGATCGGCTGTTTTCACTAGTTTAAATCATTTTTAAAATGATGAATACAAAACAAACGGTTTTGGACATACAAGGTTTCCACCCGACAACGACGAAATATAACTCATGTAATTGGCCCACTGGCTTGTCACTTGTCATGATCTGAAATGGCAAATCTTTGAGTAGCAGCAGCGCTATAGAGAGGCGCAATGAGGGCCTCTCCAACTCTTTTTCCCGGGCTGAATCAGGGGCCCAGCACGTCCCTGCCTACCATTGTTCCGTTTCTCTCTGTCATGGTACAGGGAGCGTTGACACTTGTGCAGGAGGAGGCCTGGGCCGCCTGGCTGTAGGGGGAAATGTGGAATTATGTAAATAGAACAGTGCTACACCACAGTGTGTAGGAGGATGACTGCTGCTACTATTATAGCGATGTGTGGAGTCACCTTCACTACGCCACACAGTCAAATCCAAGCTGTTGATTTAACCCCAAACGGTCCCTTTGGTTTCATTTGTACACTCAGTACACGCAGCACACAGTTAAATTAACACCTTCGATTTGACTGTGTGTGAGATTAACATCCATAGTTTCTCAGCGCACAGCATCTGATCTATTTATCATCTATCCGTTCAGCTGGTTATAGAGGGTGAACACCCACAATTTGATTCACATTGAACTAAATAACACGTCTTCAAACTTTCTCATGTCACACAGTCCCCCAAATTGAATTTTATTAGGCCACTATTGCAAACTATTCTGTCCTGGTGGGCACGCATATATGAAATATGGTTAGGTCCTTTAAATTGAAATGTAGGGGTTCAACGATACATTTTAACAACGATACGATACGCATCACGACACATGGTTGACGATACGATACATGGACGATATTGGTTCATTCATGGCATTACGATACGATTCGATTCAATGATTAAAAATCGATATAGCCTAGTAACTATTAAATCTGTGTGAAACGTGTCAATACAATAGTGTATGTTTTTAAGGGGAAATCTATTATTATGGATATAAATACACTGTGATTCTCTAGCAAATACATGGACATTATATTTCAACACATATGGACAAACCCGCACCTTGCTATATGGAATGGAAAAGTAATTAAACCCCTCTTTTCATTTTCCTTCTTAAAATTGCTAAATACTTAGTTTCCATACAATTCAATTATTTGCACTGCAAAACAATTCGATATTGATTATCTGCATTGTAAAAAGATACCGATACAATACAAAGCCAAAACGGTACGATATTTGCTTTTGCATATCGATATAGTAGATCATTGCAAATTAAAATCGATTTTTCGATTCAGTTACTATATCGTTACACCCCTATTGAAATGTCATAATGGTATATGAGACAGCATAAAATAGGAACATGTGAAATATAACTACATATACCGGTAAAACATTAGCCCGGAATCCAGACTGATTCGCTCCGTTTGGCAGACAATTTATTTTCTCACTTCGCTTCTCAGTCTGGCCATGGTCCTGTTTGACTCGTATTTGCATACGCAAGTCAGGAAGTGACTTGAATTTTACATTGGAAGCCACTAAGCCTTTCTGTCGTTTACTTATCTCCCCCAGTTTGTACGTGTTCAGAATGGCTAGCGGTGAGCGCAGCACTTTGGGGCATAGTTCTGCGCTTGTGGCCATGATGCAGCATTCTACTCTAGTCCATTTCTTTGAATATATATATTTTTAAAGCTCCAATTTTGCTTCCGGGGGCTCCCTGGAACTAAATATTTTGAGATGGGGGTCAGTGGCCAAACACATATCATTTTGGGGGTCTTTAACATGAAAATATTTGAGAACCACTGACATAGAAACATGTAAAAAAAAACCTTAGAAGGATTCTAAAGACACTTATAGGATTGGGTCAAAATCGGGTCAAAATTCAAATTTTTCAAAATTAAAATTCGATTTTTCAAAAATAGCAGATCTACAAGCTGTGAGCTTGTATATCTGCTATTTTTCAATAGTTAAAGCACACCCGGTATAAATGGGCTAGTAGAGTACGGAGTGACGTAGCGCTGTAGCAACAAAAACCCCTTCTTTAATTAGGCAATTTAACCTCTCATTAACAAATAAGGTTCCAATTACAGCTAATTACAAAGAGAATAGCCCGTTAGTGGGTTTTTTTCCGCCCCCGATGTTTAATTCCCCCAGAGATCAGTTTAGATTGGTCCCTCTGTGGTGCCAGCCCCTCAGCCCGGAGCCGTCCTGTGATGACGCATGAAGTGTGAAGAGACGGTGTGCTTGTAATGTGGGTCATGAAGTGTGAAGAGACAGTGTGCTTGTAATGTGGGTCCATGAAGTGTGAAGAGACAGTGTGCTTGTAATGTGGGTCCATGAAGTGTGAAGAGACAGTGTGCTTGTAATGTGGGTCATGAAGTGTGAAGAGACAGTGTGCTTGTAATGTGGGTCCATGAAGTGTGAAGAGACAGTGTGCTTGTAATGTGGGTCCATGAAGTGTGAAGAGACAGTGTGCTTGTAATGTGGGTCCATGAAGTGTGAAGAGACAGTGTGCTTGTAATGTGGGTCCATGAAGTGTGAAGAGACGGTGTGCTTGTAATGTGGGTCCATGAAGTGTGAAGAGACAGTGTGCTTGTAATGTGGGTCCATGAAGTGTGAAGAGACAGTGTGCTTGTAATGTGGGTCCATGAAGTGTGAAGAGACAGTGTGCTTGTAATGTGGGTCCATGAAGTGTGAAGAGACAGTGTGCTTGTAATGTGGGTCCATGAAGTGTGAAGAGACGGTGTGCTTGTAATGTGGGTCCATGAAGTGTGAAGAGACGGTGTGCTTGTAATGTGGGTCCATGAAGTGTGAAGAGACAGTGTGCTTGTAATGTGGGTCATGAAGTGTGAAGAGACAGTGTGCTTGTAATGTGGGTCCATGAAGTGTGAAGAGACAGTGTGCTTGTAATGTGGGTCCATGAAGTGTGAAGAGACAGTGTGCTTGTAATGTGGGTCATGAAGTGTGAAGAGACAGTGTGCTTGTAATGTGGGTCCATGAAGTGTGAAGAGACGGTGTGCTTGTAATGTGGGTCCATGAAGTGTGAAGAGACGGTGTGCTTGTAATGTGGGTCCATGAAGTGTGAAGAGACAGTGTGCTTGTAATGTGGGTCCATGAAGTGTGAAGAGACAGTGTGCTTGTAATGTGGGTCCATGAAGTGTGAAGAGACGGTGTGCTTGTAATGTGGGTCCATGAAGTGTGAAGAGACGGTGTGCTTGTAATGTGGGTCCATGAAGTGTGAAGAGACGGTGTGCTTGTAATGTGGGTCCCGGAGGTCAGACTGAGGCGAGCGTCACTTGCTGCCTGCATACCAGAAAACACGTGAGCAGCCGCTAAAGGCGCATCGTCATCTTGGCGATACGGATCGCTCTGACACCTCCATCCATATACAATCGGACGGCGTGTGACGCCCCGCAAGTTGCTGTTAACCCATTAAGACCTGAGGCCGAGTCACACTTTCAAGATCTTTCCTAAATGTATTAAAAAATCACACCCGATGTGAAGTGAGCGGTGGTCATAACGTCTTTAGACTAGGATTTGAGTCTAGGATGTACAGGCTATGCTACACACACACACACGTTTTGCTATGGCAAAACGCTGAGGAAAAAGGCTACAGACACACGCACAGCCACTCTATATAGCAGTTTACCACCGCTCAAATATAGCAGGTATACAAGCTCACAGCGTGGCAGGAAGTGACGCGCTGTGAGCTTGTATATCTGCTATTTTCGAATAGAATGTGAATAGACCTTTGCTGTGTGTCACTCCCCATCTCTCTCCCCATTTCCTGTCAGTCTACTGTCCCATCAATATATAAAAGCCCAAAAACCAATCTTAAAAAGAAGAAAAAAGAAAACGTCACCCATTTTCAACCTATCTTCATATAATATAGATTAGAATACATTTGCTGTGTCTCAGAGGAGGGCTGTTCAGGTTGGGTCAATTCAATGTGTCTCAGAGGAGGGCTGTTCAGGTTGGGTCGATTCAAACAAGATTTCAAACTATTTCAGCTGCTAACTTTCCAGGAAAGGAAACGCTGTCGTTTCTATTAGCTTGGAATCCCCGTCAAAGATGTCACTGGTAGGCAGGTTTCTGAGCGGTCCACAGCCCACCAATGAGACGCATAGTGAGTGGACAGGTTTCTGAACTGTCCACAGCCCACCAATGAGACGCATAGTGAGTGGACAGGTTTCTGAGCGGTCCACAGCCCACCAATGAGACGCATAGTGAGTGGACAGGTTTCTGAACTGTCCACAGCCCACCAATGAGACGCATAGTGAGTGGACAGGTTTCTGAGCGGTCCACAGCCCACCAATGAGACGCAGAGTGAGTGGACAGGTTTCTGAACTGTCCACAGCCCACCAATGAGACGCATAGTGAGTGGACAGGTTTCTGAGCGGTCCACAGCCCACCAATGAGACGCAGAGTGAGTGGACAGGTTTCTGAACTGTCCACAGCCCACCAATGAGACGCATAGTGAGTGGACAGGTTTCTGAGCGGTCCACAGCCCACCAATGAGACGCAGAGTGAGTGGACAGGTTTCTGAACTGTCCACAGCCCACCAATGAGATGCAGAGTGATTGGACAGAAGTGGTGCCATCTTGTAATGAGCATAATGAGGCCCAATTACATGAAGATAAGATTGCAAATGGGCTCCTTTTTAAGTATAGGGTTTAAGTCAAGTCAAATGTATTTATATAGCACATTTAAAAACAACAGCAGTTGACCCAGTGCTTTCCAGAGGCACAAAAAAGGAGAAAATCAACTGTGTTACTGATCTTTATCTGTCCCAGCAACACACTCTCGCTTTTATTATCGTCCTTTATCTGTCCCTGCCCTATAACTCTATGGTCCCAGCAACACACTCTCGCTTTTATTATCGTCCTTTATCTGTCCCTGCTCTATAACTCTATGGTCCCAGCAACACACTCTCGCTTTTATTATCGTCCTTTATCTGTCCCTGCCCTATAACTCTATGGTCCCAGCAACACACTCTCGCTTTTATTATCGTCCTTTATCTGTCCCTGCTCTATAACTCTATGGTCCCAGCAACACACTCTCGCTTTTATTATCGTCCTTTATCTGTCCCTGCTCTATAACTCTATGGTCCCAGCAACACACTCTCGCTTTTATTATCGTCCTTTATCTGTCCCTGCTCTATAACTCTATGGTCCCAGCAACACACTCTCGCTTTTATTATCGTCCTTTATCTGTCCCTGCTCTATAACTCTATGGTCCCAGCAACACACTCTCGCTTTTATTATCGTCCTTTATCTGTCCCTGCTCTATAACTCTATGGTCCCAGCAACACACTCTCGCTTTTATTATCGTCCTTTATCTGTCCCTGCTCTATAACTCTATGGTCCCAGCAACACACTCTCGCGGGACTCTAGCATCAGTAAACACACTCTCACGGGATCTTACAGTATAGCACCAGTAAACAGGACGCTCGCGAGATTTGCCGTTAGAGCCGGTGCCCACTTAGGAGGCTATTTGTAGGCTTTGTGTACAATGTTGCACTATAGTGGCTCCAATGAAGATCTTTATATTAAAAATCACACCCAATGTGAAGTGAGCGGTGTTCGTGCTTGCATAACGTCTTCAGACTAGGATTTGAGTCTAGGATGTGCAGGCTATTCTACACACACACGTTTTGCTATGGCAAAACACTGAGGAAAAAGGCTACAGACACACGCACAGCCACTCTATGGAGCGGTTTACCACCGCTCAAAAATCTTTGGTCCTGTCTATCTATCTTTGTATATTAAAGATCTTTGGTATAGAGTTTAAGTGGTCCTACCCTTCACCCTGTCCTTCCCTAACCCCTCCCCCCGCCCTGCAGAAGCCACGTCCAGCGCGGCGCTGTTCGACTGCCTCTACCTGGAGATCTCCGCCTCGCTGGACCACCGCACCCCGGAGCTGCTGGAGTGTGGAGTGAGGCTGGCCAGGGGCCAGGCCCCGTGGCCCCCGGGGACCACCGCAGAGGACATGGCCGGCGGAGGAGGAGGCGGGGGCCAGCGGCCGAGCATCACCTCCCGTGCCAAGCGCTTCCTGTCCAGCCTGGTGCCGCGCTACCCCCGCGAGAGAGACGCGGGGGGGCGCTTTTTCCGGCAGAAGTCCCGCTCCTGTCACGACCTGGGGGCTCTGTGACCTGCGGGGCGGACACGATACAACGACAATCGGTGCGGACCCCCGAGGGAGGACCAACAGAGCGCTGGTTCTCAATGTGGGGCTCGGGGACAACCAGGGGTCCCTGGACCCCACGTTGAGCAGCCCAGCGATAGAGCAATATCTTGATTAGGAGACGGGGATGTGGGCACATTATGGAGATGAGGGGGCGGGATGGAAATGTGGCCCAGTGTGTCGAGAGATGACTGTCGTGAGTGATGATTATACGTGACTCATCGCTGTCAGGTGGAAACCTTCTATGTCCAAAATCGTGTTCAAGGAATGGAGAGAAAAAAGAAAGAATGGTTTTCAAATGGATCCCAATGTGTCGTAGTTGTTATTTAGTCACAAGCTCTTGTTAATACTTTTCATTGATATTTATAAGACCCACACGGACACGCTTAACCACCATGACCTTTTTTTGAATTCAAAAGTAGCAAAAATAGCAGATCCACAAGTTCAAAACATGTTACGAAGCGAAATTGTGTGTGTGTGTGTGTGTGTGTGTGTGTGTGTGTATGTATATATATATATATATATATATATATATATATTTATATAGTCGTTGTCGGGTGAAAACCTTGTATGTCCAAAAGCGTTCGTTTTGTATTTGTCATTTAAAAAATGTACTAAACTAGTGAAAACAGCCGATCTACAAGAACACAACTTGTGCTTGTAGATCTGCTGTTTTCACTACTTTTGCACAACGGCCTTGTATGTTGAAGCAGGGCTTTACTTTGCGAGAAAGAAATTTACAAATTTGAAACTTGGACATACGAGGTTTCTGCCCGACAGTGACAACTGACAACATGGTGTAATACAAGATTTCTGCCCGACAGAAATGTCATGCACGTTGCAGCGGAGGGAGAGGGGGTATGGATGATATTTATCATGGGTTAATAATAGGCTACAGATAAATGTTCTAGATCAATGCTTCTCAAACATTTTCAAATAAAGGAGCCCCAGATTTGGCCACGGACCCCCATCTGAAAATATTTTATGCCAGGATTTTTCCAAAAATATATTGCGATGTGTTGCAACCTTGCAGATCTGTTATTTTTGAACAGCCCATGTATAAAACAGGGTTAAAGCGCTTGAACCGATTTCAAAGCTTTGCTTGGAGCTCCCTCAAGGACCCCTGGGGGTCCACGGACCCCACATTGAGAACCGCTGTGCTAGAGAACCAAGGCTCTGGAGAACGTTACTACAGACACTGTCTTAGATTTAGAACACTTGTAAATAATACACTGTTGTAGTCGTGACGCACAGATGACACCTCTGCCATTTTGAGAGCAAATATTAAAGAACACTTGGAGATGTCTTGAGGGAGTTGTCATGTTTTGTGTCTCACCTCACTGACCACTTTCACCCTGGTGTCATCATTGGCCAACATTTTCCAAATAAATGATATGTTCAGTTTGTAGATCGTCTATTTCCACCAGGGACGTGCAGAAGAATGTTAGAGAGGCAGGGGCTGACATTTCTAAAAGGGCCTTTTGGTGAAAATATTGAAAATAGCAGACCTCCAAGCTCGCAGTGCGACGCGTTGTGAGCTTGGAGGTCAACTATTTTCAGTACTTGATACCACACAAAACTAAGCATAAAAAAGGCAATACTGGAGGTGTGGCGTAACGGCATGGATTTCTACACAGAGAGGGCAATTCTTTCAACATACTGTAAGATGATGCATTCAAGTTCAGGAGAGTTTGAACAAGGCAATTCTCTTCAATGCTGCCTTCAGGTATGGCATGAAAAGAGGGCATTTGCATTTCTTTCATAGTGAAAACTGCATTCATGGTCAGGAGAGGGCACTTTTTACAGATGGATAACAGGGCCCTTTCATGTATATGTGTGCACGTGACTGATTTCCACTGTTCATTGTATGACAAATCACATAGGGCTTAAAGGTAGGGTTAAAGTGATATTTCTTTGGTTAAAACCAAACGCTTTTGTTCAAAGGTTAAAGCATATTCTGATAGTAATCATTGCCATAGAGTGTTTGTTGAGTAACAGGGGTCTCCCAGTCTCTCAATGATTGTGATGCTATATTGACTGCTTTTTCTGGGGACCCCCTGGAACCACCCCAAGGGGTCCCTGGGCCCCACTTTGAGAACCACTGCAATAGCGGAGCGAACATAGAAAGGGAACAAAGTGCCAATTATTGTACATGATGTAGAGTGAGTGATTGTTGCCAGGTTACAGTCGTCTAGGAGACCGAGGATCACTGTGCCATTCAGGGATGGAAAGTAACTAAGTACATTCACACAAGTGAGATTTTGAGTTACTTCGACTTGGGTATTTGCTTTTTTTATACTTTATACCTCCACTCCATTAGGGTGCCCACACACCAAAATACCTAGAGCGGAATCCGGCAATGCATTTCAATGAGAATGGAGCGGTTTCATGCCAGTAGAGGATTTCTGCAAAAAACGCTCCATTCTAATTGAAATGCATTGGCGGATTCCACTCAAGGTATTTTGGTGTGTGGGCACCCTTACATCTCAGAGGAAATGTACTTTTTACTCTACTACAAGTATTTAACAGCTTAAAGGCCCATTCCCACTGGGCCAGATAACAGATAAAAAAAATCTCTTTCTCCAGATATTTTTCCATTCAAAGTGGATGGTAGATACAGATACAAAATATATCTACCACAGATATTTGCCACAGATACTTTTATCTGTGGCAAATATATTTTTTTTATCTGTATCTACCATCCACTTTGATGACTTTTGTTATCTGGCCCAGTGGGAATGGGCCTTTAGTGTGTAGTTACTTTGATTTGGATTATTACAAAACATACATTAACCAATTAAAGACTATTTTATACATTAGCTGTTTGAAAAATTAAAGTGAGGGGCACCTGCTGGCCTACTGGTCCGGGCGCATACCACTTAGGCATTGCCACATAGGCATTGATGCCTGACGGCATCGCCGGTTCGATTCCCGATCTGGATGACTCTTGCCGCAATGGGGGGAGAGACACTCCCTGTCTCTCCCCCATTTCCTGTCAGTCTACTGTCCTATCCAATAAAGACATAAAAGCCCCAAAACAAATATAAAGAAAAAAAGAAAATAAAGGGAGCCTCTGCATGCACACTCAAAACTGTGCAAAATCAAGTTCTTTATTTTCAGTTAGACAGAGTGCAAGCTTTCAGTCAGACCTTCTTCAGGCATAAAATCATCAGTGACAATTAAAGGGTGTCATCACTTGATTAATGAGAGGTTGTAGACTTTCTATGGTATGGATCCAGCTAGGCCTATAGGGTGATGACAACCTTTATATTTGGTCATTGTCACCGATAATTTTATGCCTGAAGAAGGTCTATGACCGAAAGCTTGCACTCTGTCTAACTGAAAATAAAGAATTTGATTTTGCAGTTGAGTGTGCAGGAGGCTCCCTTTAATTTTTCATCTTGCTCCATTTTGGCTCCAGCACCTCACCTAAACCTACTGGCAGATGAGCCATAGTTTCTTCACTATACATTGGCTATTTGAAAATATACAAAAAGGGTTTGAATGTTTTTTTTTTTGTTTTTTTTTGAAAACTTTGAGTAGCCTACCTTTACTTTGGGTTCCATACAGTAAGTAGCCTACATTTCATGCCAATAGACCTACCTTTGTATTTTGTAAATGTTTTAATACTTAGTGGTATTACTAGTTTAACTTGAGGAAAGAAACGTGTACTTCTATCACCACTGCATCCAGTTATGTGACTATGTCCCACATTTCAATTTGGTTCAATAGATTCTGTGATCGCCCATGAGGGCATGGTCAATTATGAGCCACATTATTTCAATTCACAACGTGGAGGATTTTCTAAGGCTTTCACAGCTGCACTCCTCATCTCTGTAAATGCGGCCTCTCTGTTTGGTCCACCCACTCCCTCCCACGCACGCACGCACGCACACGGTGGAAACACTGTTCATTCTATAGTTATCTATTGCTGTCACTTCATATCAAAGTGCACAAAGGAATCCCAAGAACTAAAACACATGAAAATTAAAATGGTGTCATGAGATGCTAGCATCTGTGACTCATTCATTCCTTCAGCTCCTGAACAACACTAAGTGGGCTGCTCTCAGTTTTGAACTCACAAAAACTGTGAGTCAGGCTCCCTCTAGTGGATGGATAAAGAATGGGTTCATGGTTTAATTTCCATGCAGTGCACTTGGCAAGGATTTGAAAAAAATGCAGATAAGCAGGTTTTCCAGCCTCTTAGATGAGTCAACACTACAGTAACACCCAGGGTTTCTCTACAGGCTCTTAAAGGACCACTTCACCATCATGATAATATGGTATCATTTTTGTCTACTCTTGTCTTTGTCTCAGAGGAGGACGGGGGAGTTCAGACACACAGTCCAAACCAAGCTAATCAAAAATGCAGGCTTTCAACTCTTGGAAAGTTATTTATACCATGCTATAATCATAGAAGCCATTGTTCTCGCATTAAAACAATTGAAATCTTGTTCAAGAGAAAATACTATCAATTACAAAATAATTTATGTGTGTATATATCCTGTATAGGCCTATATAATATCATATAGAGTAGACCTAAACTACCAATTTACCACTGAACCACTACTAACCCTTCAAAAACGAACCCTGCACAATCCGCAAATGGGATGAATGGTAGAAATGTTTAGCTAAATAGCAACAGTATTGATTTTAAAGCATTGTTTCGCTATATGAATGCATATCATCCATGTATCGTACTGACTAATAACTAGATATCTTTAAGATCTGTTGAATTCTCAAGATACCCGTTTTGCCCCACGTATTACAACATTTAAGAACTACACAAGTTCAATAAACTTTCTTTTTAATGGAATGATTTTTTGAAGCATGTCAGAAGTTAGTCGTTAGTGAGGTACACAAAAAGACGAGAGGCAGACAGAAACTGGAACACGCCTAAAGAGCTACTCTTTTTTTATGCTTAGTTGCGCGATGTTGTCGTTGTCGCACACCGAAAACAGCCAAGATACAGGCTCGAAAAATATCATATAGATTGGATATTTTTTGTGCACGACACCGGCACGCAAATAAACATAAATCAAGCTTTAGTTGTAAACATTGGGGACTAAAGACGGGAGTGGGGTTCACAGGCTGCAGGCTTGCAGCTTCTTGTCGGCCAACTTGAGAGACACCCAGGTGTTGAGCATGGAGGCCCTCAGCTTGCACCACACCAGATGGTCGCTGAGCCCAAAGATCTGGGCCGCAAACTGGGCAGAGGCGTCAGGGGAGAGGACGGTGGAGCAGCCAAGACCTTCACAGGAGAATTGAGGGTTACACTTTCCAGGTTCAATTATAACTGACCATGTATGCATGGCCACGATACAACGCATTGGGGGCTTACAGATTGATTATTCTCTCTACTTTTGCATGACACACATGGGATATGTTTTGACTAATCATCAGGTCTTAAGCAATCATCATTATAACAGATCTATAACGCAATGATTCCTATATGTGCTGTGTACTGTTGTTGTAGTTGTTGAGCTATCGTATGTTTTGTTTCGTTTGTTTTGTCTGATATTGCTTGACGTTAAATTGTGTGTAAAATCTCTTGTCTTAAATGTATAAAGTATATTTTGAAAATTGCGGACCCCCTTGAAAACGAGATGGTTTATCTCAAGTAGAGTTGCTCCGATTGCGATTTTTGGGGCCGATACCGATCAACTGAAAACAGTATCTGCTGATACTGTTATTCCCGATCACAGGGTCAAATCCATACATTCTTCAATTTATTGTGTTACTGTAGCAGCATTTATATAGTTAATGATTATTCTTACAAAACATTGACACTGTATATTAAGTATTAACATTAGGAGATTGCAGGCTGAGGTCCTTTAGTATCCAATTCAACTTGTAGGAGTTGAAGCTGAGGTTACATTCAGTCCCACAGATAAATATTGTGAAAATAGCTGTTCTACCTTGAAGATCGGCAAATCCAATACCGATCAAAACTGATAGAGGCATTATCGGACGATCGCGATCACTCACCGATCAATCGGCTCATCTCTAATCTCAAGGAGTTATTCCCAATAACTAATTTCTATATATATTAACAAACAAAATAGGTTTATGCCCAACAGCAACGATAAGCTTGTGAAAATGACGAATGTGCCCAAGCGTCATGTAAACAAGTAGTGTGCTTACCGCTTGGCATGCGGAGAGATGACCAGACGTCTTGTGCCCCCCAGTCTGGCGTGAGTGGTGGGCAGTTGATGACAGGATAAGCGGTGTTCCCCGACATCACAGGGCCGAGCCCGTTGCTTCTGCCAGCCACCGCCACGAACACGGTTGGGACGCCATCGCCTGGAAGACAGTGAGGAGGAGAATTTACCAGTGGTTCCCAACCTTTTCCTGGATCAGGTCTAGGGCTGTCACAATTATTACATAATTGTCTAATCGTGATTATTTGACATTATCGCAATTATTTTGTCACAATCGCGAATGTTGAAAAATGTCAGAAATAGTGGAAATAGCAGATCTACAAGCTCACAACGCGCCGCGCATCGCGGCGCGTTGTGAGCTTGTAGATCGGCTATTTCCACTATCAATGTTATTTTTTAAGTAGTAAGTTGTCAAATATGTCAGTAATTTCTTCGTGTATTTAGGTTTTGTGTCATATCTGCCATGTGCAACTTCAAAACCTAAAAGCCAAACAGAAATGTAATTGTCAATGACAAAAACACAATTAAATCGTTAATCGCCAATTATTTGAGTGACAATTAATCGTCATGTAAAATGTCATATCGTGACAGCCCTAATCAGGGCCCACTTGAAAATCTCGTGGCCCACTCATCTGACCACGTAACATGGCAGCCTTACGTAAGGGTGGGCGATAGGGTGATAATTATCGTTGAGACGATACAATGTCTCCACGATATGCCTTTTCAGAGGTATGGTATATATCGTGTTACACTTGAGGGAGCCTTGTAAAAAATCCTGTTTAATCGGTAATACAGAGATTCATTGCAGAATTCAATTTAAACCTGCATTCTAAATCAGTAGTTCTCAAACTTTAAAATGCCACAGTCTCCACTTAACTCTGACAGTGTACAAATGAAACCAAATGGACCCGTAAGGGTTCATTTGGTTTCATTTGTATACTGTCAGAGTTACATACTTGTAAAGTTCAATTTCTACCACTTTTTCTAGTCACATGTTCAAATACTGGATTCTGATTGGTTTAAAACAGTGGTAAATAGGCCAACAACCCTCTGAGTTTTAACATTTCCAAGATCAATGCGCCTCCCAAACAACCAGAGTCGGAACACCTTCCTTTACCCTGTTTCAGGGTTGTTTGCCACTCGCCTGCAGCTTGTGGCACAACCCTGAAACAGTGGTAAATCAGCCAAGAACCCACTCCCTCTCATGGTAAATGGCTTACTTCGACCTCCCAAAAGGAACCCAGCGAGTCTAGTTTTTGTCAAGTAACTTTAAAAATAACCATAAAAACCAACATGAAAAAGAATCGTGATACAGCTTGGGAAAATATCGTGATATTGTATTTTTCCATATCGCCCACCCCTAGCCTTACGGCTGCAGCACGGGGACAGGTCCTTTTAACCATGTGACCTGTTGTTTCCCTGTTGAGGTCAGGGGTCGAGCACTGGCTTATTGACAGTGGCGTACGTTGATAAGATGCAAAATGTTGATAGAAATCAATCAACAAAAGAGCAAGGCTCGCCCTCTTATTGAAAAGACAAAGAAGCCAGAACTCAATAATGTACTTTCACAATTTATTTTCCTCACCGGGATCAACAACAATCAGCAGCATTCATCCGCGTACGCTTGTGAAAGGACATTATCGAGCGCTGGCTTCTTTCTCTTTTCATTATATTTGTTGGCTGTGCACTTACAACCCATTTAGAACGGGTACACATTATAGTGTATTATTATTTTATGCTTTAACTATTGAAAAATAGCAGATATACAAGCTCGCAGCGAGCTTGTAGATCTGCTATTTTTGAAAAATCATTAAAATTTGAATTTTGACCTGATTCTATAAGTGTCTTTTGAATCCTTCTTAAAGTGGGCGTGACACGGCCAAAACAGCTAATTATGGCTATCAAATTAGCCAATTTTTTTAATGATGTCATGTACCCCCATGTTAAATTACCCAATCAAATTAATTTATTGTAGTTACTGTACTGAAAGTAGTACTTTCTGTACAGTAACGGCAATACATTAATTTGATTGGGCTAATATGGGGGGAGGGGCGGAGACTCGCGGAGTCGAGTATCCATATCATTATCTTTTGAAACTGCCCCAAAAAAAGCTGTCCGAGGCGTGTTTCCGACTTTCTAAACCAACTTTAAAACTATCAGTTCTAGGGGTAAAAATTATACACCATTCGCTATAAAATTGGAAAAAAGTACATGTCTTCTTCAAAAAAAGGTGTCAGAGATTCGTTACGAGGGTCAACACGCTTCTCCCCGTCTAAGGGACGGTTTTGTCGGCCATACCCTGCTGTGTCTTCCGCTAAACCTGACTGGAGGACCTGGCCGGGACGCGTGATTATGGATCCCACTGGGAAAGATGGAGAACGAGCGTCCAGCGATCTCCTTTCTCCTCGGCAGCTTTGAGCCCTTTTAATTTGATAGCCATAATTAGCTGTTTTGGCCGTGTCACGCCCACGTGTGTGTGTGTGTGTGTTAATTTAATATTAATTCTTATTTTTGCCCTATAAAAAACACATGAATGTGCCCATGATGACGGAAAACACAACTACATGCTATCATCCACATTTATTCAACATTGAATAACTACGTTTTTCACAGGACAGTGTAACTTGTTTTTTTCCCCCAGGTTAATCGACCAGCACTCGTGCCATATAAATAGAAGTCTACAGCACAGTAGTACAATACAGGCCGAAATTTAACATTATGATACAGTAAGTCACGTGGTGTTTCTTCAAACGGTCTGAAAAGGAGGCGGGCCGACTGAGGTCCGTGGCTCATACACTCTGTGTGTGTAGCCTGTGTGTGTGTGTGTGTGTGTGTGTACACACACAATAGCTCTCCAAAATAGCCTTGCGGTGCGGTGCGGCGCTGCTACACGCTAACAACATCACGTTGTGCGCGGCACGGCAGGACGGACGAAGTATACATTGCGAGGCACCGCACAACGGACGAAGTATACATTCACTACTAACTGATACGGCCCGCCTCCTTTTCAGACCGTTTGAAGAAACACCACGTGACTTACTGTATCATAATGTTAAATTTCAGCCGGTGTCACGCTCCCTTTAAGGTTTTTGGAAAAACCTATGTTTCTATGTCAGCAATCTGGCCAGCCATCGTCAAAGAAAAGGTCCTTTTCACTTAACTGGAGCTCAGTTAGTTTGTTCTTGAGAGACTACTACAGTATGTCAGTGGTTCTCAAACCTTTTCATGTGAAGGACCCCCAATTTATATGTATTTGGCCACGGACCCCCATCTCAAAATATTTCGTTCCAGGGACCACCCAGAAGCAAAATTTGAGTTACAATCGTTCGCTTACCATATATTAAAAAGATTTGCACACATTTTCACGACTTTTTCAAAAAATAGCAGATCTACAAGCTCGCAGCGCGGCACTGTGAGCTTGTATATCTGCTATTTTTCACTGGTTAAAGCATTCAATAATTCTAGGCCTAAATGGGTTAAAGCCTCTTCATGTTGAGTGTTGAAGGGCTGCAAACAGTTATTTTCTCTCGATTTTATTTCATCCTTAGTAAAGGCGTGCTTCATGCTCACCCTCGTACTGAGCCTTGATGCGGAGGGTCTCGTCTGGTCCTTTGTGAGCAGAGGTTACCCTCAGGATGCAGGGGATTCCGTACGCGGTGCAGGCCTTCTTGATCTTCTCACAGTGGGCCATGTCCGAGGTGGAGCCCATCAGGACCACCACCCGCCCGCTGGCCTGGGGCTCCAGCAGCAGCTGAGGAACACAAGCACCAAAACACAGTCCTCGTTATTACAACCACGGAGTTCACACATCGGGCAGAAAACCTCTTATCTCCATATTCTAACTAGTGATGGGACGATATGAACATTTCATATCACGATTATTGTGAAAAAAAGAAATCGCGATTTACGATATTATCACGACAATTAAATCCATTATCCTGGAGCGGAACATTTGCCAAAAAAATAGCAGATCTACAAGCTCACAACGCGTCGCAATGCGACGCGTTGTGAGCTTGTAGATCGGCTATTTTTTGGCAAAGACATTTGATAGAGAGTGAAAAAAAGACTATCAAATATGTATATTATAAATACCTTTTACCAATTCTAGAGGGTTTAAGTGGTACCGGATATGCAGCTCGGCAAATAAAAGGTGAATTGAACCCAGTGCATGACGGAGGACGATATCACGATAAATGGAATCTTCACGATACAATTATCGCTTATCGTCCCATCCCTAATTCTAACTTTTTTCTTTCTCGTAAATTAACACCCTACTTGACCATACTACCGACAGTGTCACAGAAAACAATCAAAAGTAGCAGATCCACAAGCTCAAAGTGACACATTTAAGAATGAAACAAGATGAGCCGAGTGCTTCAGAGTTTAGCGTGTGTGGTATCTCCAGTCTTGTCGTGTTTGAGGTGCTAGAAGTTAATATCGGATTATGACACATTTAAGAGTTTGAAGATGATCTGTTACTTTTGATATTTTTGAATTTGAGTCCTGAAAAATGACACCCATAACCATCCCAAAATAGCCAAATTGTCTGATCTCAAAGCTCACAGAGATGGTCACATTGTGAGCTTGTAGATCAGCTATTCTCACACAAATGTTTAAAGTATAAAATAGGGCAATACAATACAACAATATCCAAAATTCCAGATGATATCTAGTCTCATATAACATATTGTTCCATAGCGCAGCCCTCAACACAAAGGGCATCAACCAAATGGGAGCTTCTCATGAATTAAACATCAGTTTAAACCATCCAAGTTCCTTTATGTGCCTTGGTTTGTTTTGACTTCATAATGTATGGAAAGCAGTGCTTGTCCAGCCACTCTGACTGCATATAGTGGTCTGGTCTATTTGACCATCCTGTTGCTGTGTGGTGTGGTTTAAACCAGAGTCTAATGGTTGTAGAAACTGGCTCTGAACACACCAGCAATCATAGTGTTAAATGCATTTAAAAAACATGGACTTATTTTGAAAAGTCCAGGCGAATATTAGTCCCTGGAGAAAAGATCCATTTATGAATGAAATTCGAAACATCCGGTCCATGACTTAATATTTCAAAGACTTAAACAAATTAACAATCCCATTAACAAGAAAGCGGTACATTTTTATATGGCCAGCAAAAGCTGCGAATAGACAACGACATGTATTGTATACACTAGTATGGTCCTTTAAGCAATTTCAACCAGGCGTCCCTATTTTGGCCATGTCATTATAGGCTCCAATCTTCAAATAATTTCAAAAATATGATCTATATGATCAATCTACAAGCCCAAGAAAACGTAAGTAAGCTTATTGATCGACTACTTTTCTGCCTGAGTGGTTACGTGAAAAGACCAGTCAACCAGGTTGACTGTGGGTTGCACACTTGGGACGTGTGTCTTGTCTGAAGTTGCACAAAAAGAAATCTGGCCAAGTAAATGTTCCACTATGTCATTACAACATGTTGATTCTGGGCAAACACTGGGGCCTGTTCGGACAAGAAAACAAAGCTGATAATTTCATGTCTGAGGCTAAAGGGACATTAGAGAGGTGGGGGAGTTCAGTCTGTGTACCTTGACCCTTTCAGAGACCCACTCAAAGTTCCTCTTCACCATCTGCATGGCCTCGGGTGTCACTTCTTTGAGGTCCCGGTACACCTGAGGAAGCACACAATTCATTCATTCAAGTACATTTTGTTGCTGAAATGGCAGAACCTTGCGTCTCCATATTTCAAGTTTTTACGTAGTTTTGTTTTGTAAAAATAAACCCTACTTTGTCATTAACCCAATTATTGAATGCTTTAACCAGTGAAAAATAGCAGATATACAAGCTCACAGCGCGGCACCGAGTGCCGCGCTGCGAGCTTGTAGATCTGCTATTTTTGAAAAAGTCGTGAAAATGTGTGCAAATCTTTGAATACATGTATTTTCAAAGCGAAAGTTTGTAACTCAAATTTTGCTTCTGGGGTGGTCCCTGGAACTAAATATTTTGAGATGCGGCTCCGTGGCCAAATACATATCATTTTAGGGGTCCTTCACATGAAAAAGTTTGAGCACCACTGACAGTAGTTTCTCAAGAACAGACTAACTGAGCTCCAGTTAAGTGAAAAGGACCTTTTCTTTGACGATGGCTGGCCAGATTGCTGACATAGAAACATAGGTTTTTCCAAAAAAAGGATTCAAAAGACACTTCAGGTCAAAATTCTAATTTTCATGATTTTTCAAAAATAGCGGATCTACAAGCGTGAGCTTGTATATCTGCTATTTTTCAATAGTTAAAGCATAAAATAATAATACACTATAATGTGTACCCGTTTTAAGAACCACAACTACTTTGTCATACTCGGAATATCACACAAAAGTAGGCTACCTACTGTAAAATAACCGGAACTACAAGCTTGTAGAGCGGTTATTTTTGGAAGTGAAAGTGGTTATAACTACATTTTATCCATTCGAACACAGGTCATTGCTGTCAGTTTCTGAAAAGTAATGCCGCTAGACAAACAAGGTTTTCACCCGGCGGCGACGATTTGCCAAATCCTCACCTGCTTATCTTTCTGCTGGCTTCGGTCTCCCGCTGGCCACAACCTCCATGAGTCATTGTCGATCACATCAGCCAGGACGATCTCCTTAGTGGTCACATTCACTCCAAACTCAATCTGTGAAAAAAAGCAGCACATCGGTTTGTTGTGAAGAAGTACAGATCAATCTAAATAAAAAATATTGTGCAAAAAAGCAATCCCGCTGGACTTCAAGCAACTCTGACTTCAGAAGTTTGTTATAAATCCTTGTTTTGAGTGGTCTTGTGTAATATTGTAATAGTTTGAAATATGGATTTTTGATATTCATGAGCCGTACGCCATAAAAAAACCTCGGTTCGAAGTGAAGCAGTGAATTTTTATTCTATTATTCTATGTGTTCTAGAGCTATGAAATCTGTGTTCTAGATCTATACATTCTGTGTTCTAGATCTATACTTTCTATGTGCTTTAGTTCTATATTTTTATGAATTCTGAATGAATTGATGATTTTGTCTGGAGGGCCAAATTGTCATGTGAAGCTTGACCAATCCTCAATTCTGCATGCACGGGACATGTACGGGACAGACAAAGCCACTCCTTGGAAGTGGCTTTCACCGCTTCAAAAGGTTTGGAATAATTCACTGAATGTGAAATGCATCTAGAATAGGAAGGTTTCAAGAAATATATACAAGAAAATGTACTTTTACACAATATTCATTCTTTTTTAGATTGATCTGTAGAGTTCTTCAGATAACCAGTTTGAGAACCACTGTCCTAGATGTGTTTAAATGACACGCTGCAAGTCGGAATCGGGAAGGAAAGAATTGTAACGGTACATCTCTAGGAAGAAGCTAAGGCACCTTCAGGCACCATGAACCCAAATGGCCAGCAGAGGGCAGCGAATAACCACATACACACCTTCATGTCAACCAGAGTGCAGTTCTGGGTGGCCCAGGCCTTCTCTAGAATCTCAAAGATGGCTACGGTGCTGCGATTCATTATGTCCACCTCACACTGGCCAATGGTGAGCCCGGCCAGGCAGAACTTGGTCTCCAGCAGCTGCTCCTCTGACCACTGTGGGTCGTTGTTGGCATCGTCCTACAGCAACACAAACACATTGTGGCTGAATTGACAGGTACAGTCAGGGGCGTCACAAGGGGTAGGAAAGCGGGACTGAGTTACTAGGGCCCAAGGTGGTGGAGGGGCCTTAATTATGTTATACTTTAGCTATTGAAAAATAGCAAATATACAAGCTCACAGCACGGCACCGAGTGCCGCGCTGCGAGCTTGTAGATCTGCTATTTTTGAAAAGTCGTGAAAATGTGTGCAAATCTTTGAATATATGTATTTTTTAAGCAAACATTTGTAACTCAAATTTTGCTTCTGGGGGTCCCTGGAACCAAATATTTTGAGATGGGGGTCCGTGGCCAAATACATATCATTTTGGGGGTCCTTCACATGAAAAGGTTTGAGCTCCACTGACATCGAAACATAGATTTTTAGAAGGATTTGAAATATTCAAAGATTTTCATGATTTTTCAAAAATAGCATATCTACAAGCTCGCAGCGCGGCACTCGGTGCCGCACTGTGAGCTTGTATATCTGCTATTTTTCAATAGTTAAAGAGCACAGGGGACCCACAGTGAACCCTTGTACCCGAGGCCCAGAATTTGGTGCGACACCCCTGGGTACAGTCACTTTGAAATCAAGTGGCTAGTTTGTAGTGTCAGATCAACAGACAAAAGCAAACATTTAGAGAATAACTGGGATGGCTATATCACAATGGGCCTGTTAAATTAATACAGAGGAATGTACAGTGTAAATTGGGGTCCCAATCTTATCCTGGCCCATTTTATAAGACCCTAAATTAAACAAATGGTTGAGTCACTGAACTAAACTATACTCAAACCCCAATCTACAATGAAAAAAAGAAGAACAAAAAAAGTGTACAAAGATGGAACCAAGTGGACCTGTAAGGAGTTACTTGTGTTTGTTTCTCCTTCATAATGTATGGAAAGCAGTGCTTGTCCAGCCACTGACTACATATAGTGGTCTGGTCTATTTTACCATCCGGTTGTTGTGTGGTGTGGTTTAAACCAGAGTCTAATGGTAGTAGAAACTGGCTCTGAACACACCAGCAATCATGGTGTTAAATAGCATTTTTTTGAAAAGTATTTAGGCGAATATTAGTCCATGGAGAAAAGCTCTATGTATAAATGAAATTAAAAACGTCCGGTCCATGACTTAAAAAATATATATAACATTGCCATCTAACATTGCCATCAACAAGCTATGATGGCAATGATAATGGCAAACTAAAATGTAACTCTGAGTTGCAGACCCCTAAAGGTCCATTTGGTCTGCTGGCGGTCCCCGAACCCCAGTGGGCCACAGTGACTCGCATCAACCCAGTGGGAATGACGCACGCGTGACTGGCACACTGACCTTGAAGAACATCTCCATCTTGAGAGGAGAGAAGCGGTAGCCCTCTTTCACCCCGGGGTTCCTCTTGAGGAAGGATCCGGTGGCCACTCTGCGACACACCCATTCAATGGGAATCATCTCGCAGCGCGCCGCCATGAACGCCGTGTCCGAGTGTTGCTTCACAAAAGCAGTCTTAATGCCTGTGGGGAACATAGCAAAGTCAGACTGAAGGAACATTTAACTGTAGTGTGTAGCCTATACACACACACATACAGACTTTTGATCTACTGGAGCTTAAAGGGGCAGAATAATAGAGTAAAGGCCTATCCATACTCTCTCCAAAAGCAAACTTTTTGCCGGATCAACTACAAAATGACGTCACTCATTACTTCTGAAAACCATTAGTTTTTTCTCTACTTTTGTACCTTATTTTTATTTATGTATTTTGTGTAAACACTGTATTTGTGATTAACACTGTATTTGTGATTATTGGTTATTGTTCTCTGTTTTTTATGCAGAGAGATGTCACTGTTTTTGCTATTAACTCGATTTGTGTCTATTTTAGATAGCAACATTTTTACTATTGTCTGTTTTTACTGTATGAATTATTGTGTGGACCCCAGGAAGACTAGCGACCACTTGTGGAAGCTAATGGGGATCCTAATAAAGAATAAAGAATAAAGAATAAAGAAAGAATAAAGAATTAGTTCCCCCAGTGTCTCACACACTCACACACACCATAACTCAGGTTACGGTATTTTTTAACTCAGGTTATGGTATTTTTAACTCAGGTTATGGTATTTTTAACTCAGGTTATGGTATTTTTAACTCAGGTTACGGTATTTTTTCATGACACAAATGTACTTTACAAATGAGTCTTTCACAGCCGGACAGGGCAGGACAATACCAGGCCTGGAATTTCATCATTTTAGGGGAAAGGCAACTTGGCCTTGGCTGTTGTCCATTTTTAAGGGCATAAAGGCCAAATGCCAGGGCAGGAAGACCATCAAAGTCCATTGAAATAATGTGTTGAATTTAAGGGTTATGGCTGATAACCTAATCTGCAGTGAAATAGATAAAAGATTATATTTACAATCTGATCCATGCTCAGCCCTGCACCAATCAAAGTTACTGGATTGGTTTAAAGAGTTAAGATTTCAGAATCTCAACAAAAGGTGTGTAAATGACAAGAAGGACACTGTGTCTACTGTATACATATTGACAAGAAAGGGACATATGAGAAAGTGGTACACTCAGCTGCCATTTCTTTTGGGGCAGTGGGGCACAAGGCCAAACTGAGGGGCAACGGCGGCCATGGCCTTCATGGCCTCCATGAAATTCCTGCCCTGGACAATACAATACATTTAAAAACTCGTTTTGCAGTCATACATATGCTGCGACTCTTGTCCCATGACCGATTCAAGAACAAATTGAAGTATCAAGTCTTTAATAAAACACTAAAACGTCAATTACAGACATTTGCTCGCAGTAACTGTTGAAATGTGTGCTACATTTGCCCATGAAAGGCCATGCCGCATGCCTGCTCTCAGATGAAGCGTGAGTGTTGTAACTACTGGTCACGTTCTGGCTAATGATGTGCGGCCAGGTCTCCAGTCACAAGAAAGCAATCGTTGCCAGAATTTGCCACACATGGGCCACACTCATGAAGGACACATGGGCTACACTTAGCCAATTAACTTTTAGGTACTTTTTTTTAGATTAAATGCAAGGCCACACTGATAAACGTGAATAGTTATGAATTAATTCCAGTCCAGACTGAGTCATTCCTTTCACCTGCAGTGTCGTAAAGTAGCTAAGTACATTTACTTCAGTTCTGTACTTACTTAAGTACAATTTCGAGGTATTTGTACTTTACGTGAGTATTTCCAATATCCGATACTTTTACTTCTACTCCACTACGTCTCCGATCCAAATATTGTACTTTTGCTACACTAAATTTATTTGAGCACTTTAGTTACTACTGTAGTTACTTTGCAGATTTGGATTATTATTATTACAAAACCAAACACTTCAGCCCTATATAGTCTACATATTGGCCGTTTGAAAATAGGAGATCTACAAGCTCACTATGCCACGCATTGTGATTTTTGAGCTTGTAGATCTGCTATTTTCAAAGGTTTTTTATACATTTGAAAACTTGGAAATGGCACATTCTGCACAATGAGTATTTTCTACCTTTAGTACTTTAAGTACATTTTGATGCCAATACTTTCATATTTCATATTTTCAATACAGGACTTCTACTTGTAACAGAGTATTTCTACATTGCAGTATTGATACTTTTAGTTAAGAATGTGAGTAGGTCTACTTTCCCCACCACTGCTCACCTGACTCCTGCAGCAACTGGAAGATGCAGCTGGTGGTTTTGTTGGCGATGGCGGCCTTGCCTTCCATCTGATCCTTCCTCACGGCATTGCCGGCGGTGATCTGGTCCTTGGACTGGACCAGGACCGAGCCGGGCTGGTCCAGGAGCTCGAAGATCTGCTTGGTCTTCCCCTCGTTCAGTTTCTCGCCCAGTCTCAGTTCTAAAGACAAGAAAAAATGACTGCTTGTCAACTTGGGTCATACATACTCATATCATATGCCTTGATTTATAGCCTAAGCATTGTCTCAGTGTCGCGTTACTACCGAACATAGCCGATCTAAAAGCTATTTTCGATAGGAAATATAGCCTAGCTACTTTCGGACAGAAAACGTGTGTGAGAAAAACAGGCACGCTTGAATGAATGGATGCTGGAGCAAGTAAAAGTTAACTTGTAGCCTACCTTGTGTCGAGGCCATTGTGGTCTTGGAAAACCTGTGTTGCTGTAAAAGAAAACACAAACAAAGCTTCAAACGTCTAATTCCAAGAAACAAAAGGTTTAGAACTTGCAGACAAAAAGTCCGAACGTGAAAGAAAGAAAGCAGAGATGTTGCACGCTAGGCGAACATGGAAGTGGAGTAGTAGTAGTGTGGGAGAGTGGGATGCAGATTTCATCCAATCGGAGCCTGCCGTCAACACACACCACCAATCACGACCCACCACCAGTCCACGCCCCACCAATCACAGCGTCGCACTGCTCGACACGTGGGCTGAACAAACTTTTTCTCATCACTTCCAAATGTGGCCGAGAAGGAGGCATCCTGGTAACTTTGTATCTGTTTATCATCGTCCCCGGCGATTGTTGTGTCGCCGCCACGGGCTTTTAAACCTCACGCTGCTAATCGATACATTGTATCGGGAGGAAGACAGGACGATGCAACGCCGATCGAACGGGTTTATCTGACCGATTCTGACGATCAGTCAAGTGTTTGAGTCGGAGGAAAAAAATGTCACTTGTGGTCCAGTATCCGTAGCTTGAGAGCGTATAGTGGGTAAAGTGTGGTGTCTATTATTTAGCACGTGGTCCGCTCAGCAGTGCTCTATCAATCTGCCACGGTAGGAGCACGAGACAACCGGAGGGCCGGGAGGAGCAGCGAGGAGGAGGAGGACTGATAATAGTAAGCCGAGGATGGAGTTCGAGGAGTCGGGCATCGGAGAGGAGTGCGGCGTGTTCGGATGCGTGGCCGCTGGAGAGTGGCCCACGCAGCTGGAAGTGGCCCAGATCCTCACGCTGGGACTGGTGGCCTTGCAACACAGGTACGGTATGTCAGTGTTTCTCTCAAAACGTTCAGATGTCAAGGTCCTCCCTTAACTCTGTCTCTGACAGTGTACAAATGGAACCATTTGGTTCCATTTGTACACTGTCAGTTACAGACTTGTATTTGTCAATTTAGACCCTCCATAAAGGAACCCACAGAGTCCCTGGAATCCACCCTGTGGCATGTCAATGGATGGGGCCATGGGGGTGATGGTGGTGAGTGTTAAAAAACGGGTTCCCAAAGTGTGGTCCGGGGACCCGCCACGGGTCCTTGAGTGGTTTCCAGTAGGGTCCAGGAGGAGTTTAGGCTCAATACGTCAATATATTGTTTTATTTTTTGGCTATTTTCTAAAAATGTTGATAAACCTTCTCTCATGGAAGTTATTATGGGGGTCCCTATAGCTGGCACACCATCTTCTAAGAGAGGGGGGCCGCGGTGAAATAGGTAGGCTATATTTGGGCCCTTGAACCACTGGTTTAAAAGGACGACATGTTTGAATTCATACAAACTGATGAATGAAAGTGAGTCGTGAAAATGACTCAACCACTGCATGTTCCAACTTCTACCCATGCTTTCTTCTTTCACATTAATGTGCCCTATCAGTCCCAAGACAAGAAAATAACTGTCCTTTCATTCGCATTTCGCAATAACTCATAATTCATATTCTTCAACAGAGAAACTGTGTGCTATACTTGTGTTGCACGGCGTGGGAAACATGATGACATCCACATGGTGTAAACTAACGTGACCAACAGGGATGTGATGTGTCATGTGATGTCATTATCAGTTACCTGTCTCTCTGCTAGATGGTTAGGCGCTGCCATCGAACAAACTGAATTAATCTCTATTATAGGGATGGGATCCTCCTGCTCCTGTTTACACACAGACTCGGCATCGACAGGCCCGCTATCCATTCTTTTTACTTTTCTGTGTGCGGCATCTGAAAATAAAGGAGCGAGATTTTAAATGTTGTAGCCTATTTTATTACTTTTTGCCATTGAAATGCAATAGTAACAAAGAGGGCCTAAACATGCAGCATGAGTATTATGCAATTATCAGACCACTTTTGAAAGAGTTAAATGTGCATCCTGGCTTCTTGCATGGAGGATATGCATTGGGGCATTGATTCCTCTACAGATTACAGTATGTTTTGATCTGTCATGGTAACAGCAGATCTTCAAGGGCTAATTCATAAAACAATCACAGTATATTCATAAAATACCTTGTATTAAGAAGATAACTGTACAATAGTGGATTTCTGTGATTTAATTTAATTTATTCAAGGCAGAAATGGCCTTTTTCCTATTTAATGAGCCAACGTGATGCTGTCAGAATGGCCATCATGAGTGAAGCTCTTGACTTGAGTACATGGTCTGTAATTTCATTTGTCATTGGGCTTCTGATAAAGAACTACACAATTATTCCCCCCCTTTGTCAGCACTCGGCAGTTAAGAATCACCCTCCACTTTAACGTCATTTGATTAGGAGGCTTCATGTCAGGCAAGTCACATGACTTCACTCACGTATAAGAAAGCCTCGGGGTGATTGTGACCCTATAACTGTTTTCTCATGACTTAACAACTTTTAACACGGAGCACAGGTCATACCTTGGTTCATAGCTTTCCTCTTCAGACCTCTGAATGTTGGCATGATGGCATCTCCTGACCTAGGTTCAGTTTGCCCTGCAAACAACATAGATAACTTAATAAGGAGTAGGGCTGTCACAATTATTACATAATCGTCTAATCGTGATTATTTGACATAATCGTGATTATTTTTCATAATCTTCATTATCGTTTCCAGTCAAAAATAGTGGAAATAGCAGATCTACAAGCTCACAACTGCGACGCGTTGTGTAGATCGGCTATTTCCACTATCAATGTTCTTTTTTAAGTATAAAGTTGTCAAATATGTCAGTAATTTCTTTGTATATTTAGGTTGTGTGTCATATCTACCATGTGCAACTTCAAAGCCTAAAAGCCAAACAGAAATGTAATTGTCAATGACAAAAACACAATTAAATCGTTAATCACAATTATTTGAGAGAAAATTAATCGTCATGTAAAATGTCATAATCGTGACAGCCCTAATACGGAGGAATGTAGACCGTAGTGTAGAGTAAGGATCCTCAGGGGTGTTTAGAGGGTTAGTGGCTGACTATTCATGAACCCTAGAGATGAGTAGTACTGGAGCTGTGCCAAGAATACTTCCGATATTGTAAGGTTTTGAGCGGGCCAACATTATTTATTTATTTTTTACTGGGGAAGCTATCATAACCCTGAATAACATACCTCACCTGCAAATATAAATTATGTCAATGTAAAATATTTCACTCACTGAAGCTACATATAAAATGTTGTGCACATGTCTTGTGATTTTTGCCTTTACATGATAATCTCAACAGACAGTGCAAGGCTGAACTAAACTAATTGTTGTGCCAACTATTTTCAGCATGGCACCTCTGCTCTGGTTTGTTAGAATGATCTCTAATTATGTTTCACTTGGCAGACTCATGCAAACTTGCAAAATACATTTGTATAATACAGTTAATTGGCTGTCCCAGCACTGCCAGACTGATGTTCATTGTCACAACCTAAGCTTCTTTGTGCCTTAGAGTGTGCCTTGGGAAAAAAATGGCTTTCTTAAATACTTGTGTAATGGATAGGGATGAATTAGAACATTGCGCTCACTCAAAAAGAATCCTTGCAGTTGTTGATCCAAGCCCTCCTTGCCTGTGTTAAGCCTCGACTCTGCGGTGTGTAGTGAAAGCTCTAGGCTTTTAGTACATGTGCTGAACTCCGGCTTCACAGTTCTTCCTTCAGTAACTTCAACCACTGAAGTTGCTGTGTCAACATGGGTCATGTTGACCTCTGTAAGGCTGCTCTCCTCACAGCTGGCCAACATGCTTAACCCGGAAGGCTCCGTTTGGTGTTCTGCAAATCCTGCGCGGGGTGGCGATATGTTATCTGCGTGATTCATGATGGCGTCCACTTCGTCGTAGAACCTCATGAGGCGCCGTGGATCGGTGCTGTGGGCACTGTCCACCTTGCCCCTCTGGAGGGAGCGGTACAGGTACTTGAGGTTTTTGTATTTGGTGTGGCACTGTTTCCAGTCGCGCTCGACGCCCTGCTGCATCAGCCTGTTGGAGATCTGGACGAAGATGTCCCTCTTCCTGGTGGAGCTCTCCAGCTGTCTGCACACGGCCTCCTCGGACCAAACCTGGATCAGCGCCCGCACCTCCTGGTCGCTCCAGTTGCGCCCCGTGTCCGACACCGTGACCACGTGGAACTGGCCAGAGGCGGACGGATCTGTGGATAGATCTGTGGAATGAGGGGTGGGCATCCACAGCAGTGCAACATCAGAGAGAAACACATCGATTGTTGCAGATATTTGTCAAAGTTGACTCAGCTTACCTGCTCCGTTCCACCTTCCCTCTGTCTCAACGTCGATGTCATACTCATCACTGTTGTCGTCTGAAATGAGAATGTGTGCAGACAGAGCTTGAAGGCGGGACATTGTCTTACAATAGTCTGTGTACTTGCACCTTTTTCTCTGCCAATTGCCTATGTAATCCTGGGCTCTGCTCTCCCTGTGCCGCGCCTGGGGAGACAACGGACTGACCTCATGCTTCCTTCTTTGCATGAGGAGTCCAAGTTGCTTCTTTTCACCTGACAGTGGGGATTTCCCTGGTTTGGAGTGGACGTACCCTGGAAGGAACACGTTATTCCAACCAGTTCCTTTCCCCTCCATCAAGTGCCCCGGCTGGCCAGGGGAGGCATTATAGAGACCAGGATTACTGCATGTTTTTGTGAGGGTACCTACCCTAGGAGACACGGGGAGAACATGCAAACTACTTGCACCTTTTAGACCGAGTACTCACCATCATCAATTTCGATCACCAGTTCATTTTCAGCCCCCCTGGTATCTGTGGTGGGCTCTGCCGGCATCCTCCACCTGCCTGCTGCTGTGTCTCCGTCATGCAGGTCTCCCTGGGTGACGTTCTCCAGCTCTTTGTCCAGCAGGATGGCCTCCACCTCGTCAAAGAACTTCATGTACTTCCCCGGGCCTCCGGCCCCACTGCCTCCGGCCGCCTGAGCACTCTTGGCCGTCTTGTACTCGTACTTGAGGTTCTTGTACTTGGTCCGGCATTGTTTCCAGTTGCGCACCACTCCGAAGCCTCGCTGCATCTGCCGGGCCATCTCCTGGAAGACGGACTTGTTGCGCAGCGTGCCCCTCAGGCGCTGCCGGATCCGCCGGTCGGCCCAGACGCACAGCAGCGCCCGGACCTCCTCGTCGGTCCAGTGCCGGCCTCCCTCTCTGGCCACGTACTGCGAGTACGTGAGACCCGCATGGCCATGAGCTTTGATCCCTGTACAAACAAACGTTTTCTGTGAGATGAACTGTGTATATATATTTAGTAAATATTTTTAGCAAAAGTTTGATCTTAAAAAATTGGGCACAATTTAGTGCAAAACATTTCACTTAAAGCAACACTATAACTTTTTTTTAATGAATACATTTAAATTTTGTCCAATCTGTATGGTAGAGTATGTTAATACAATATAACTGTGGTTGGTTGTATTTGGTCTCCCTGCTCTTCTATTGAGATCCTGTGTTTAGGTGGGACATGACCTTTTGACACGATCCTGTTTCTGGTTTGACATGAATTTTGACTTGAAGGTCAAGATTCAATTTATCCCTTGAGCAAGCAGGCAGGCTCTATTAGCTCAATGGCAAAAAGGTCAACACTTGCACAGGAGACCCGGGTTCAAATCCTGTATAGTAGAGGAAAGTTACAAAGTGCAGCTTTAATGCAAAGTTTCTGTGAATGTTGGAAAATCCTGGACTGTAACCTTTATGGGTCCATATTTACACTCTACATTAAATGAACACGCAGGATTTCACACTGTAAAATCCATAAGATCCATTAGAATCAGGTCAGCTGACATGAACTTTGCTCTATTGTAATCATTAACCACTTAAACCCTATATACTTAAACCCTATATACTTGGCCGGGAATCCCCAGGTCTCTATGCTTGATCTCCTAGTATTTCCCTCTACACCGAATCTCCCGTGCGCCTGTTAGATCTGCTGTTTGTTTGCGCCCAAACGTTGGGGCCCCTGAAAAGGGACGTCAGACAGTGTTATGTGTTGACAGTTACCTTCCTGCATGGAAACAGCGCCCCCAGAGGCCACTATTCCTTCCTCCTCTTCCTCCCAGCTCTCTCTTGACCCCCCTGCGGCAGAGGTCAGCGGGGGATGGCTGCTGTAGTGTTGTTGTTGCTGTGAGGTGGCTGCTGGTAGCTCTGCAGTCTTCCTGCCCTGCTGCTGCTGCTGCGGCAGCCCCATGCGCCTGCACTGGGCCTGACACTCCCTCCAGCTGCGAGCCACACTGAGCCTCCTCAGGCGCTCTGACATCAGATCGAACGTGGCTCTGCTGCCGCCGCTCTCAGCAGCTCCCAGCTCCTCGCACACGGAGAGCAGGGCGAGAGCCTCCGTCTCCCCCCACTGCCTCTCGGCCGCCGCCGGGCCGCCGTTCACTTCCATCACCTCCTCGAGACCTCCTCCTCTTTGTGTCTCCGCTCGCCTCTCCATGTTTTGAGCTGACCTGGAAACGCTTTCCCCCTCTCCCCCCATCCCCCCCGCCCCCTATCCCCTCTCTGCTGCACGGTTCCCTAGGCAACCAGGCGGTTAAGCCTGTAAGGAACGCCCTGTGTGGAACGGAGCGGCCTCACTACTGGCTTAAGCTGTGTGGTGCGGGGGGGCGGGACCCGCTGTAATCTGAGACGCGTAGCTTCAGCGAATGGGCTGCCTGGAGCTGCAGCAAGACGGCTCTCTATATAAGCTCTCTATATAAGGCACACTGCAGCTACGCATACGCAAACATCCGCTCAGCCCTGTGCCGTTAGTGGGACGCCACACTCCTCAAACTGGTTTGGTGAACCAAACGTTTGGCATGAAGCAAGAAGGAGCTTGTTCAGACGGGTGGAATCCCTGAGAGCTCGTGTCCCTCCTTGACTCCTCCTCACATGCCTGTTAACTGTGTTAAGGCTCACAGTTGCTTTGATAAGTATGTCAGCTTAAAGGTGGCAGATTAAATGGGGAGGAAAAACCCTAGGCTGATTTACTATAGTTTGTTTTCCAGTTCAGGTTATAAAACAACAGCAGGGTAAAAACATGGCAGGCAGGCAAGAAAGACTTATAGTACACACAGTTGCAGATAATCAAATTAATAAAATGTGTGTTTAGGATTTAGGATTTAGGTTTGTCAATGCCGTCTGTGCCTGTCATATTGGCACACCTTCATACTTTGGCTGAATTCCAATGTGCCCCCTTAAGCCCTGAGCCCTCACAGACCTAATTAACGTTCAGGTTTAAAAGGAACGGGACAGCACTTTGAAGAGGAGTTCCTCATTCATGACCCTTTCTATAAGTTACACTCATACAGTAGTCCTTGTTTACAGTCAGGGCTTTATGCGCTGACTGTAATTTGTGATTACTGTTTGAGTAAATCACAAAGTGATTTGTTATTATTATATTTTAAATGTTTAGTTTAAGATTTGTAGATTATTTGTTTAATATTTTGTATATATAATTACGCATTTCTTATCTCTTGTGCCTCATTTTTACTAAATATATCTCCTCCATTCCGTCAGTCTTTAAGAACAGAGACAGAAATCACTGTTATTTGTTGATATTCTAACTGGGCTGCATGACACATTTGCATACTTAATGATTGACGTGATTGGCGTTATTTACAGTAATGCTACACTGCAATAAATTGTGGGTAAATTCACTTGGCAAAGTCTGCATCAATGCAGACTTACAGAAAGGATGTATCAAGTGCTCTGCAAGAGTACTGATGCACTTGATGATTAGATAGTGGGATAGCTTTAGCTCTCAGGGATTTGAACACATGTTTTAAGTCAGTGAGTCTGTAAAGGGTCGGCCAATCGCTGACCTACAAGCTCAAAAACTGTTGCTGATGTAACACGTATTGCTGCTGAGTGTCATGCCGTTTAAATGGTTGAAAGTAAAACCTGGCAACCATAATAATAAATCATAACGATAATAATTTATAATATGTGAATGTTTGTGCCTCCATAGGGGCCAGGAAAGTGCCGGAATTGTCACATGTAATGGAGCCAGTCCACCAATATACACAGCCCTCAAGGTAAATCTTCTTTGCAATTTGCAGGCATGCCATTGCAACACAACCTATAAATACATGGACCAACATTTTGTGTAAAAAAGAAGAAAGAATATAGTTTAGCGCAGCTACAGTCACAATGTAGACCAGTGCTTAATTTGTGGGGGAACAAGGGGGAACATGTTCCCCCACCTCTTTGATTGGATCCGGCACCTATTTCATTGGATCCAGAACCTTCCATGTCAATCAGTCAAATAGTGCTGCTTGGTCATTAGAGACCACATAGAGACCTTTTTGGCTGCAGCATTTTTCTTTAATTTATATTTTTGTGTTTTTATTCAATTTATTGTAATTGTTCTTATGTGGTGCTTCATAGGTGACAGTGACACAATAGATAGAACAATACAAATATATTTTTTTAATATGCCAGTTATTCAGATTGATCATTCCAAATTGATAGACTGACTAGTGTTCTGATGGGCCACACATGCCAAATGTTGCTGTTAATGTTATACTGGTTGTGTAAATCTAGGTAAAAAAGATTACAAAAACTATAACAAAACTGTAAATTACAGTTCATACTCGCAGCCCGCATCCAGCCCGGGATCCGGCACCTATTCAATGACAAATTAAGCACTGATGTACACCTAGTCGACCATCGCCTCATGTGAATTCCAGATTGACTTTTTGACTGGTTAAAAGCTTTGGACATATTACACTGTGTTCCCTTGAAACTTAGAATTCATGAGCTGATGTCTCACTGTTCAATGTGCAGGACACATTGAAAATATACCACAATTATTTACCTAGTGTCCCTGTTCAGCAAACGTTCAGCTAAAAGGGCAGATATACAAGATCACTACGTGACGTGTTGAGCTTGTAGATTGGCCATTTCCTGTGAAGGTTTAATATAGCTGTAGGCCTATTTTATACTTGATACATTCGTACGATGATGTTCCAAAACCAGCAAAGCTCACAACACATTGAGAGCCTGTAAATCTGCTTTTTATTTGCAAAAAGTAAAAAAAGTAAATGTAATCTTTGCCTATAATGGCGTGCCCTAAAATAGGGACTCTGGGTTGAAGGTGCTTAAAACCCATTCAGAACGGGTACACATTATTGTGTATCATTATTTTATGCTTTAACTATTGAAAAATAGCAGATATACAAGCTCACAGCGCGAGCTTGTAGATCTGCTATTTTTGAAAAATTGTGAAAATTTGAATTTTGACCCGATTCTATTCGTTTCTTTTGAATCCTTCTAAGGTTTTTTGAAAAACCCTATGTTTCTATGTCCGCAATCTGGCTAGCCATCGTCAAAGAAAAGGTCCTTTTCACTTAAATGGCCTGTTCTTGAGAGACTTCTTTGTCAGTGGTTCTCAAACCTTTTCATGTGAAGGACCCCCAAAATTATATTTATTTGGCCACGGACCCCCATCTCAAAATATTTAGTTCCAGGGAGGGACCACCCAGAAGCAAAATTTGAGTTACAAACGTTCGCTTTGAAAATACATATATTCAAAGATTTGCACACATTTTCACAACTTTTTCAAAAATAGCACATCTACAAGCTCGCAGCCGCGCTGTGAGCTTGTATATCTGCTATTTTTCACTGGTTAAAGCATGCAATAATTCTGGGGGCCTAAATGGGTTAAGCTTCAAATTGCACGTCCAACTCCTCTAACTGCGCCTCCTTTCCATTCCTGTAGGGCATGGGGCTGGTGAGCACCGCCTTCCCACCAGAATCCTTGTTGAAACTTCGCCATGGTAACCTGGGGATAGGCCACAACCGCTACTCCACCACGGGCAACTCTGAGCTGCAGAACTGCCAGCCCTTTGTGGTGGACACACTGCACGGCAAGATTGCCGTAGCGCACAACGGAGAGCTGGTCAATGCTTCTGCACTGCGCAAAAAGGTTGGCATTGTCTGGAGAGCGCACAGCCGGACGCACGGCGCTGCCATTAGCCTGCATTCATGACATTCTTTGCACATTGTAGACCTAGAACATCGTAAATAACAGAACTGGCCTATTTTGGCTGGTGCTTGGACATGTGCATTGTATGACAAAGGCTTTAAGCAGCCTGCAATGCTGACACGTCTCTGTATGGCCCTAGTGTGATGTTTATGCATTACTATAAAATCAGCTGTGGTGAGAAGTAACAAAGTACAGTCAATACTACACAATTCTTTAATCTTACTTCGAGTATTTACATTTTTCGATATTTAATACTTCTACTCCGCTGTATCTCAGAGGTAAATATTGTACTTTTTACTCCACTACAATTACTCAACAACTTTAGTTAACTGTTACTTTTAGTTTGCAGATTTAGATATAAAACATGAAATGATGAATGATCATGTATTGTTACAGGCTAAGCTACCCAACAGCACATAGTCATTGAAATTAGCCCCACATTTACCAACAGCAGCATTAAAGTGATGAACTCATCTTTGAAATCTGCATTTGGCACATTTGACACTGTAAGTGTATTTGTATGCCAATACTTTTGTACTTTTCTACTTAACCAATGTTAAAAGTAAAAATGTGCCACCACTGATAATCTGTGTGTGGTGCAGGTGATGCGTCATGGTGTAGGCCTGTCCACTAGTTCAGACAGTGTGTGTGTGTGTGTGTGTGTGTGTGTGTGTGTGTGTGTGTGTGTGTGTGTGTGTGTGTGTGTGTGTGTGTGTGTGTGTGTGTGTGTGTGTGTGTGTGTGTGTGTGTGTGTGTGTGTGTGTGTGTGTGTGTGTGTGTGTGTGTGTGTGGTGCAGGTGATGCGTCATGGTGTAGGCCTGTCCACCAGTTCAGACAGTGAGCTTATCACTCAGTTGCTGGCATTGACTCCACCCCTGGAGGAGCTGGATGCACCAGACTGGGTCGCCAGGTAGGTCCTTTCTATGGACAAAAACCTTCATACATTTTCAAACACTATTCCTGCAAAAATCTTGTAGATCGTCAATTCAATTTCCACTATTTCTTTAAACATTTTGAAAGTTTAAAGTTATTAACCAGTAAGACTCCCTAATCAGGAGATAAGCGACCGTCACGTCGCATACACGACCTTTAGAAGGCAATCGTAGCCAATCAGGAGGGAATATGGGAAATGGGACGGATCCATGTTGATGACATGACTTTAGAGATACTGTGTACCGCTTTGTGTGATTTTAGGCCAAAGTCTGTAGGAGCAGTGTCCAAAAATGTGTTTTGCAAAAACTGGCCTGATGGTGGCGCTAGAAGAAGGCCATGTGAGAAATCAGGGCTGGAGGTTGTGATTTGCCATCCAAGGGGTGTGTGTGCAAAGTTTGGCATCGATAGGGCCAACGGTGCCAGCGCCTTCCAAGAGAAAGATTGGCTTTGATTGACATAAATGTCTTTAATTTCTTTGTATATATATTTAAGTTATTTGTCGTATCTCCCCCGTGCAATTTGTTTACAAAGAAATCGTTTGCTCTACAGTAGGTGTCGTCACAGCGAGCCACCTTGCAGGGGAACCTTCCCGAACATCCAGTCGATTTAGCCTACTGCATATTTCTAATTCTTGTTTCTTCTTATATGGCAGAATCAAGAATCTGATGATGGAGACTCCTACGTCTTACTCTCTGCTGGTGATGCACAAGGACGTCATCTACGCTGTCCGCGATCCCTATGGAAACAGACCCCTGTGTCTGGGGCGACTCGTCCCTGTCTCTAAACTTCACACGTCAGGTACCAGGGCTTTGTGCATTTGAGTGACGGTGGCTTGGAATGCAGAGCGGTAGGGCCGTCACGATTATGTCATTTTACATATCAAATAATTGCGATTAAAGATTGAATTGTGTTTTTGTCGTTGACAATTACAATTCTGTTTGGCTTTTACGCTTTGAAGTTGCACATGGTAGATATGACACATAACCTAAATATACAAAGAAATTACTGACATATTTGACAACTTTATACTTAAAAAAGAACGTTGATAGTGGAAATAGCCGATCTTCAAGCTCACAACGTGTTGCATCAAAGCTTGTAGATCGGCTATTTACAATATGTTTTACTTTAAAAAGATTATATGAACATTTTTCAACATGGAAACGATTATGACGATTATGAAAAATAATCACGATTATGTCAAATAATTTGCGATTAGAAGATTATGTAATAATTGTGACAGCCCTACAGAGCGGGCAGCTTTGGAAGCAGAAGGTTCCCCAGGTTCATTCGGCAGTTCATTCACTTATCTCTTGTAAGGGTATCACAAGACTGGGGCCTCGGCGAGTTGACATCCCTGCTGTAAACTGGGCTGTTTCATCAGGGGGCCAGGGGTGTCGCACCAAATTCTGGGCCCCGGGTACAAGGATTCACTGTGGGGCCCCTGTGCTTTAACTATTGAAAAATAGCAGATATACAAGCTCACAGCGCGGCACCGAGTGCCGCGCTGCGAGCTTGTAGATTTGCTATTTTTGAAAAATCATGAAAATCTTTGAATATTTCAAATCCTTCTAAGGTTTTTTTTGAAAAATCTATGTTTCGATGGCAGTGGTTCTCAAACCTTTTCATGTGAAGGACCCCCAAAATGGTATGTATTTGGCCACAGACCCCCATCTCAAAATTTTTAGTTCCAGGGACCCCCCCAGAAGCAAAATTTGAGTTACAAATATTCGCTTAAAAAAATACATATTATATTCAAAGATTTGCACACATTTTCACGACTTTTCAAAAATAGCAGATCTACAAGCTCGCAGCGCGGCACTCGGTGCCGCGCTGTGAGCTTGTATATCTGCTATTTTTCAATAGCTAAAGTATAACATAATTAAGGCCCCTCCACCACCTTGGGCCCTAGTAACACAGTCCCACTTTCCTACCCCTTGTGACGCTCCTGATCAGGGGGCCAGTGGGTCAGTGGTGCACGCAGGTGAATCATTAACTGACCTCTCTGACCCTCTCAGGTGCAGGCGAGGGGGACACGGAGGGATGGGTGGTGTCATCAGAGTCCTGCAGCTTCCAGTCCATTGGAGCCAAGTGAGTTCCACTATCACTCATGATGCACACGGTTCAGTGGGCTCACGTGAATATAAATACTAGGGTTGGGACGTTCGCCAACGAATCGAGTCCTTTGAACGGCTCTTTGAAACGGACGATGGGATCCGGTTCGCAGTAGGGAGCCGTTCCTTTTGTAAATGAAGAGTGGTGGGAAAAGTACTCAATTTCTTTACTTAAGTAAAAATATCAACACTGCAATCAATGTGGAAAGGTCTGCCACAAGTTTGGATTTAAAAGGTAGGCTACTTGAGTAAAAGTACAAAAGTATTGGTATCAAAATGCACTTGTAGAAAGTAGTCATTATGCAGAATGTCCCATTTCATAAAATTTCCAATGAATAGAGGCATTGTGAGCTTGTAGATCTGCTATTTTCAAATGGCAGAAATGTATCCTATGGCCAAAATGTATAGGCCTATGGGGTTGAAGTGATTTGCAATCATAATCAAAATCTACAAAGTAACCAGTAACTAAAATGAGCCAGTCTTTTGAACGGCTCTTTGAAAGGAACGGATCTCAGAGATCCGGCTCACTTCAAAGAACCATAAATCCCATCTCTAATAAATACGATAACAATACCGTCTTAACACGGTTGAGATGATAACACAAACATGTCTCTTAGCCAAATGAACCCTATCGTCCCTACTCCGGGCACTTAACTGTTGGCAAACATTTGTCGAAAGTAGCCAATCTTCAAGCTCACGACGCATCACATCACAACATGTTGTGAGCTTGTAGATTGCCTGTTTTCGGGCAAAGTGATTTGTTGTAGAGGGGAAAACGGGGTACAGAAAACTTGGGGTTGGTTAACTAAGGTACATACATACTTATGTGGTTAACTAGTGTCACATTGCAACTAAAGCTCTATTTTTTACTTACACTTTCCCTATACAGTGATAATGTATAATTAATTATGTATCTATTTTAGTAGGGCTGTTCAGGTTTTTCTTTTCTCCAGTCTTTCTTTTGCAGGCTGACAGAATTCACTCCATATAAGAAAGATGGCCCTAATATCTATACTATAATTTTGCGAATGTCTGAGTGAGTGTCTGTCAAAGCGTTTCTCCTCAGTGGCTGGAGCAATTGATCTGAAATCGCATCACCATTAGCATATGAACACACCTGACATAACTGTGAAGCCCGTAGCCATTAAACGAAACGGGTATTTCTTACATTGATGCTCCTACATATTATCATGCAAGCACCAGTTAACTCATCTGGTGCCGATCCCGAACTAGTTCGGCTTTATTTCAATCCAATACAATCTTTTTTTTATTAATTCACTTACCCCGAGCTGCTTGTAGAGTCGTGGGTGGTCCTGGCTCGCTAGCCAGCTAGCCGTTCTACTCTGTCCGACGATATATTCCATTAAAAATGGTTTAAAATACATTTTTGAGCTCCCCAATGTTCACCCGATGTTCGGCGCCGCTTCCGATGAGTACACGAGTGTGCCGATCCCGAAGTAGTTCGGCTTTATTTAATTAAATGAATAAAATGATAAGAGGCCTTCTGAAGCCTGGCTTGATTTTTGTAGCTACTAGCCGAAAGCTAACAACGTCCCAGCCGGCCGTAATTTGCGAACGCAATCGCCAATCTCCGCCTAATCCAATGATAGACCGCATCTTTAAAGGCTTATATCTCTTTTTTGTGTTTTAGGAAAGCGGCGCGAGGTTTATTTACGGCGAAATCGCCCAAAAATGATCTTTTAGATGACAAAATGGGAATAGCCATTCTGTTAGCATCTTCATCCGGGACATTTCCATGCCGTGCTTCAACGTGAGCACGTCAGGTCCTGGAAGCTGAAGTCCTGGAAGCTAAAGCGCTCGCCTATGAGAGATGCGCTGGCATTCTTTGGCCCCTAGAGGGCGCTGGCACGCAAAGAGTTAAAGTTACTTTCCATCCCTCATATACTGTATGCACAGTGCACATCCCATAACCCACACACTGCACATCATTTTGGAGCTCATATCTTTGAACGGGTAAGGGCTAGTTTATAATAGTTTGGATGGTTAAATGCAGTGGACAAATGTCATGTATGTGAAACTGTACAGTGACAAAGTAATTAATTATCATTAAGAGCAATACAAAAAAGAACATGATTTTATTTATACAAACCACTGTTAACCACTTAAACCCTATATACCTCATTGACCGGGGTCCCCCAGGGTTCTATACTTTGTCCCCTCCTTTTTTCCACATTAGCTCTAAATCTCTTCACCTATTTTTTCCAGACGTTTGCCTATTAGGACATGCCCAGAATAGGGACACTTAGGTTCATGCGGTTAAGCTTTGGTCTGCTGCGTTTTGCAACAACACAGAGACACAAAACAAGGAAAAGACATTGAAATCACATACACAATGAATTACTTTATGACTTTATACAAGTGGAAAACACAACCCATTGCGCTGCGTCTTTTGCTTGAAATCTGTTATTTTCGGACGGCAACACAATCATTTGATGAAGCATATTGTCACTGTCGGGCAGAAACCTCGTATCTCCAAGTTCCAAATGTGTACGTTTTTTTCGTAAAGTAAAGCCCTGCTTCATCATACAAGACTGTCGCACTAAACTAGTGAAAACAGCCGATCTACAAGCACACAACACCTCACGGTGCGAGGCGGCGTGTGCTTGTAGATCGGCTGTTTTCACTAGTTTAAATTGTTTTTAAAATGATAAATACAAAACGAAGGGTTTGGAGATAACAAGGTTTCCCCCCCGACAACGACGATATATTAGGTGATTGTAGTCAGGTGGTTTCTGACCCCTTTTCTTTTGTTTTTGGTGCTCAGGTATTATAGAGAGATCCTGCCTGGAGAGATTGCCCAGATCTCCAAACACGGAGTCAAAACACTGACCGTTGTCCCTCGTCCCGAGGGAGACCTCCCTGCTTTCTGCATTTTTGAATACGTTTACTTTGCCAGACCAGACTCCATATTTGAAGGTAGGATTACTGATACTGATAGTGATATTGAAATTGTATTGATGGCAGCAAAGGTCATTCTTTAAGTTGTGTCATATAGAGCTAGGCAATATGTCAATATTATATTGATATGGGGATATGAGACTAGATATGGTCTTGGGATTTTGCATATTGGAATATTGTGATATGACACAAGTTTTGTATTTTCCTGGTTTTAATCACTCATGCCTTATTTTATAATTGTCCAAAACAGGGAAAATAGCTGATCGCCTATTTTGCACAATTTGTGAAACATTAAAAAAAAAAGAAATCGATGGAGCGCCCGCTGGCCTTTTGGTCCAGGCGCATACCACATATAGTAGGCATGGATGCCTGGCGGCGTCGCCGGTTCGATTCCTGATCCGGACGACCTTTGCTGCATGTCACTCCCCATCTCATTCCCCATTTCCTGTCAATCTACTGTCCTATCAATAAAGGCATAAAAGCCCCAAAACAAATAAAAAAAAAATCTATATTGTCACAATGCAATATTATCTTCACAATATCGATATTGAGGTACTTGGCCCAAAATATCGTGACGTTTAATTATGTCCGTATATATACCGTATAATATCGCCCAGCCCTAGCGTCGCAGCTCGGTAGCGGTATCAGGAAAATGACACCTTTTATTCACGTGCAGTGAAAGCATTGGTAGCAGGTCCAGTCCGTGTGCATATTGTGAAGTGTGTGGACTCCATTGTGTTGCAGGACAGATGGTGTACACGGTCCGCCAGCGCTGCGGTCGGCAGTTGGCCATCGAAGCTCCGACGGAGGCAGACGTGGTGGGCACCGTGCCAGAGTCTGCCACCCCGGCAGCACTGGGCTACGCTCAGCAGGTCTGTGTGGAGCCCGCTGCCATTGTCCTCCGCTAATGCCACTAAATCGTCGCTGTCGGGTGGAAACCTTGTTTGTCCAAAACCGTTCGTTTTGCGTTTATAGTTTTAAAATGATTTAGACTAGTGAAAACAGCCGATCTACAAGCACACAACGCCTCGCGCCGCGAGGCGTTGTGTGCTTGTAGATCGGCTGTTTTCACTACTTCTGTGCGACGGCCTTGTGTGATGAAGCAGGGCTTTGCTTTGCGGAAAAACGTACAAATCTGAAACTTGGAGATACGAGGTTTCTGCCCAACAGTGATGAAATGCTCCCAACAAAGACACAACATTGACAGTTATTTCCTGCACCCCCACTAGACTCAATTTGTTTTCCCACAGCGCACAAACATTGATTGGCTGCCGACGGCTGGAAACCTTGTTTGTCCAAAACCACCTTCACTTAAAAATAATTGTCAGAAATAGCAGATCTACAAGCTTATAACGCATGGTAAGCTTGTTTGCTACTTCTGCGTAACACTCTAGTATGAAGAAGCAAGGCATTCATTTACGAAAAAAGAAGTTGAAATGTGGAGATGCGAGGTTTCTTTCTGCTCAACAGCGAAGATATGATGTTGCTGAGAGCGACACACAAATCACACTGAGAAGTGTAATGGCTGATTTGTACTTGGTTGCACACCTACAATAGCAGATCTTCAAGCTCACAACAAACCGCAGCTTGTAGATCGGCTATTTTCAGTGCACGATACGGGTGTTCCAACTAAGAATAAAATCACCCTTAAAGGGGGTGTATTTGTTGAAAGAAAAAGGTTTTCGTTAAAAGTTAAAGCTCTCAATTGTTTTCTGATTTCTATAGTTGTAGAAAAGAGCTGGAGAGACAGGGGTCTCTCCAGCTCTTTAGTAAACAGTAAATACATGTTCAGTTTGGGATACCAGTAGGGCTGTCTTCGACACAGGATTTATGAAGTCGACTCGAGTCGCGGGGGTTAATCCGACGCGTCGACGAATCGTTTTATAGTCTACTTTGTGTAAAAAAAAAAAGAAAAAAAAAGTGTTGCTTTAAACCACGTCAACATAATAGAATAATACATTAAGAGATGAATTGAATACACAGTGTTTTCGGTGATATCGGTGCGCGAGCACAAATGTTATCTGCATAGCAGTGTACAACCATAGAGTTATAACACACCGTTAAAACAAATAAAACATCTCCGCTGTTTCAACTCTGCCCCGTCTCTCGGCAGCGTGCAGTAGAGATGAGACATTCGCGAACGATTCCGCTCTCTTGAACGGCTCTTTTAAATGAACGATGGGATCCAGTCCGCAGTCGCGGGACACAGAGCACTGACAGAGTAATGAGTCAGTGTCGAGAACGGATTCATTTCAGAAAAGGATCATAAAAAGGTGGAGGCACAGCTCCTGCTTGAGCCAGTAGTGTGGACATGTCATGGACGCAAACACAGCGAAACACAATCATTCATCATGGATTACAACACTGGAACAATTCAGAAGCACTTTAATTAGAAAATGTAACTTGTAGCCTACACTTGTGTATGTTAATTTGACTTTAGAAGATTGTTTACTACTTCGTGGACGCGCGTTTGTGCTGTGGCAGGTTATTTAATATGGGATTTTGACAGCGTGCTTCCTCCTCTTAACGGAACACCTTCCCGGCTCTGAATGTTTTAACGAAGCGGCGGTCTGAACCGTTCTGGCCGTTCCGTCTCACTTTCAACCCGACGCTGGTGCGAGACAATAAATAACTGTTCGCCAATTGCTACTTCTCATTGGAAGTACATGACACCACACCAGTCCAGCAGTGCACCGCAGTACTGGCAGTAGTAGGCTAACTGGTGATATAAAAAAATATATATTTTCGCTTCGACTCAAACAATTGGCGTCGATTCCCGGGGCTTAAAACGACGCGTCGATTCGTCGATTTTTAGAAGACACCCCTAGATACCAGTTGTATTTATCAGGAGGGAGAACACCACGAAGATAAAACATCACCCTCAATTCAAAGTTCAGATTTGTCTGTACTGGTTTTGTCTCATCGATTCCCTTTTCAATTCTTTATCCTGTATATAAAATTGATAACCTGACCTGAAAATGTGTTTTCTGTTTACAAGAAATGTGCTGAACTCTTTAAAGCAATGGTTACTATTGGAATAATAGATTTAGTTCGCACTTATTTGAACAAAATAAAACGTACACCCCCTGAGTTTACATCTACAGTCCTGGAAGTCGCAACTATAGGGCCCATTTGCTGCATGTCATTCCACTCAGTCCACTATGTTTCTTGTCTCTCTCAACAGTCTATCAATTAAGGGCTTACAAATGCCACAGGTATGCTGCAGTCACATAGCCCATAGTAGTGTTCCTATGTGAAAAGTGTGTAATGAATGGTGAGGCCAATTTGGATATTAAGACACAACTGATCAATACCTGTTTCTGTGGTTTATGGAGCCCCCTGCTGCAAGCATGAAGGTATTGAACATAGGGCAGCATTGAGCACATTGGTCACAATTTCAATAACTTAATCCAGTATTTGCCAATGAAAACGTTAAGTTAATTTGTAAGTGTAAGAATGGCCTGTGTGCCAACCCCATATCTCTGTCAAGGATTTTATTTATTTATTTTATCTGCCCTCTTCTCTCCCATCTCTGCAGTCGGGGCTGCCGTACATTGAAGTTCTATGTAAGAATCGCTACGTTGGAAGAACGTTTATTCAGCCAAACACCCGTCTGAGGCAGCTGGGCGTGGCCAAGAAGTTTGGAGCATTAACAGACAACTTTGCTGGGAAACGGGTGGTGCTAATTGACGACTCCATTGTCAGGGGAAACACTATTGCGCCCATTATAAAATTGCTGAAGGAAGCAGGGGCGAAAGAGGTGAGTTTTCTAGAGAACAACCTGAAGTAAACAAATAGCACTTAATAAATATTATATTGTCGCTGTCGGGCAGAAACCTTATATCTGATATTTGTTTTACGCTATTGTTAAAAACACCAGATTGAAAGTGGTCAACTCTGTCTGTGGGTTTTATAAATATTTAACCTATGAAAGGTATTAACAGGAGCTTCAACTAAATGATAACTACAATGGATGTATTGGAATGCACTGCAGGTTGTTTCTATTTTTCTGAAAATTATATATATAAACATTCACAGACTCATGTTTTGATATTTATGTCCTTTCTCAGGTCCATATCAGAGTTGCCTCTCCACCCATCAGGCACCCGTGCTACATGGGTATTAACATTCCAACCAAGGAAGAGCTCATCGCCAACAGGCCTGAGTTCCAGGACATTGCTGGATACATTGGTGAGTAGTTTGTTACTGGCACCCTTTAGTGTCTCCGTCTCTCACAGCTCTTTAATAAACTGAAGAACTCATACGGGATACGGGATAATCAAGTGAAATCGGAAGTGATGACACAAAGAAATGAGCAAACAGAATTGGAACTGTAACACTATCAAATTTAAGTAAAAAAATTAACAAACACTCGATAGCAGCTCTTAACAACAAATGTTGTTTTTGCCATAAAGCAGGGGTCTTCAATGTTTTCAGGCCAAGGACCCCTTAGTCGAGAGAGATGAAGCAGAGACGCCCACAACTCATAGATAACATATAGTTTCATCGTTTGACAGCACAATCATCAGTGTATTTTGGGTTCATGTAAATTTTTGTTATTTAACTACTTGAACCGTCAATAATTAATAAACTTGACCTACTTGACAGCGCGAGGCGTTGTGAGCTTGTAGATCTGCTATTTTTGGCTAAAGTTCTCAAAATATGGACACTAGGGTTCAAGTGGTTAAAATAGAAATGGAGAAAAAAAGCTTCTATGACACAAAGATTTGGAGGACCCCCTGTAGTAACTCTGAGGACCCCCCAGGGGTCCTGGACCCCCCTGTTGAAGACCCCTGCCATAAAGTATCACTTGATACAGAGAAAGAAGATAGCAGGGGCGCTACTGGTATCCCTCAAACCACCGGTGCTCATGAAAGGGAATACAATGAGTTTCGGCAAACGCCCTTTTCAGGGTGTTGAAGAAGGCGTTTGCCGAAACGCGTTGGTGTATTTTAATGTTCTAGCCAGTTAATAAATAAAGGCCTTTATTTCCAAATCCACCTGAGTGCCTGGACCTGGATTTTTGTACCTCTGTGGCACAATTTGTCCTCTTTTGCTCATCACTTGTGATACCTTTTTAATGCCACAGTCACAATCACCTGCATTGTGGAAATCTGAAATCGAAGCACGCAACAGACTTTGTCTTGTCCAACGACGCTTTACGCAGGTGCCGACAGTGTTCAGTATCTGACGGTGGAGGGCTTGTTGTCGGCGGTCCAGGGGGGAATCGCCTCCATGCAGGAGAAGGACGAGATGATCAACACCAGCAACAAACCCCGCCGGAGAGTTGGCCACTGCACCGCCTGTCTGACGGGGAAATACCCTGTGGAGCTGGAGTGGTGACGGCCCGCCCGCCTGCCTGCAGCACACACGTGCAACAACGGGAAGAGCACAGTCGAGCTGCGGGAGCAGAAACGGCTCTGCCATTTACCGCAAGGCAGCGCTCATGCTGTCCTGACCCACGCACCACATCTTACTCTAGGGCAGTGTTTCTCAACCTTTCCTCGCTTCTAGGACGAGATTGATATGAATTATGACGAGTTTGATATGAATTAGGCCAGTGGTACTCAAAACTTTTTTGAATTTCAAGGACTCCCATAACTCTTGAGTTACAGACCGGTGAGGGTCTATTTGGAACCCTCTCAAGGAACCACGAAGGTCCCTGGACCCCATTTGAGAACCACTGCATTAGGCCACGGAGCCCAATTAGAGTTATTTTTAATCTTTAGGAGTCCTGTGTTAATTGAACTGTGACACCATACACTGAGTTAAAGACCCATATGGGTCCATTTGTTTCCTTATTATCAATCCTTTAGCTGGGGGAACCCCTGAACCTCACTTTGAGAACCACTGCTCTAGAGTATACTTGACTAAGGCCTGGACTATCAATGACTATTACTCCAAAACTCCATGTAAAGCAGCAGTGTATGCTTTGTTTCAAACAGGGTGATATTGCAGGTTATACTACTAGACCATAGAGTACCCAAGTTCTGACGTCACTCCCGCTAGGTCAGAGATATTTGTTACATTGGAATCTTAGATCGCGTCATAAGTACTGTGTTCCAGAAATAAACAAATAAGCCCAGCGATTCTGTCAGGTATATGACACTGTGATGTTTTTGATATTTGAGTTACATTTGATAATGTCTGTGTTTGGAGATTTTTTTTTTCTTACTCTTTGGATAAATTAGTACTTCTTCACCGCCAGTTGATGCTTTATAAATGTGTTGAGTCAAATCACCTGGGTGATTCGTTTATTTTTGGAACACTTGCCGTATATGACGCATGGGATTTCCAATGTAAAACAATGTGACCATGGGTATAGGGACCTCCAGAGTCCGTGATGTCAGACTTGAGTGCTCCATTATATTGTGGAGGTCCTTTCATGGCCCCATGTCAACCAAATGTGTTTCCACTCTTTAAAATCATGTGTCAGATTTTGCACCTTATGTGTGTTGTTCCAAGACTTGACCTCCCACATATTTTGATAGAAGATGCTGTATAAGTGAAAACAAAAACGCACAACTCTTTAGACCAAAATTGCCCTGAAAACTCTTTGCTGTTACTTATAAAGCCTGGTTTACTTGAGGTACAGTGTTCTTTGTTGCATGGCAGAAGTCGTTTTCCCTAACCACACTAACCTATGTATTGTACACAGAGAGATGGTTGCTGTGTTGTATGTCTGAAAGGGGTTGACTGAAACCTTGGGTGGTTTTCTCAAAGCTGCAATAAAGCATTCCACAAATAAAAATCAATGCATCTTGATGGCCTGCATTTCTTCCTTGGGACGTAGTCTGACCCTGGGTCAAATTTCATAAACAATCGTTCAAAAAAAAAAGGTGGTTCTATATCCTTTTTGATATTAGTTTAGTGATTTGCAGGTGGCCTTGTATTTCCAACCTTTTTGGATAAATGAGTACTTTTCTGGCATCAGTTTGCTTGATAACCAATAACCATATAACCAACCATTTTTGAAGCAGTTCTGATAAGTAATTATGTAGATCTTGGACTTCATGCAGCCAGTCATATATTAGCCTGATAAATCAGTCCGCACATCACTACCCCCTGTTGGTGGGGGAAGTGTGTGATAAGAGTCTGACGCTTGCAGTCAGGCTAGTCATTTATAAGTCATATATCATATCTGCTGTCGGGCCAAAACCTTAACTCCAAAATGTTCATTTTCGGGAAAATGAGCTCAAGTAGAGTTAAGCCCGTATCAGAGTCTACGGTGGAGACCTATCCACCGCGAATTTGAGGTGGAAAGCTTTCCACCTAAAGTCAGAAAATAAGTGCAGGCCATCATAGTCACGGCCCACGGTTAAGTCCTTTACCCCGTCTAGACCGGTTCAGGTCGACCAATCAGTGAACGGGGTGTAGAGCCTCTCTGTCTGATAGTAAAAACAGAGAGATGTGTTGGGACTCACGGTGGAAAGCTCTCCACCGTGAGGAATGATGTAACGTTGTAGTTTCATGACTCAAAAAGACTCGAAAAGACTACACCGCGGTGTAAAGCCTTCCACCGCGGACCCGACTATGATACGGGCTTTAGGGTTTGACCAAAGGGCTTTTTACTACTTTTCATTGGTTCAATATTTTAACCAACACAGACGTAAAGGGTGTTCAATAGCACATATTTATAAAAAACAAAGATAGGGCCAATCGGGTGGAGTTAGCTGGTTTGTCAGAAAGTGTGGAGTTAGAGGGTTTTGTCCCTAGCACTTTTTACTACTTTCCATTGGTTCGATATTATTTTAACCAACACTCATAGCCCTGATTTATGTCAAAAACATCAAAAGAGGTTTTGGCCAGACAGTGAAGATATTATGTATTGACTCAGAATTAGGGAAAGGTTTCAGCCCAATTCGAGATCCATGATTTGCATTATGAAAATAAATATAAAAGGTGAAAGATTTAATGGTGGTACTTCTTTGTTCCATTCTAACAGTTCCCTCTGTTAGAGCCTCCAATCTATGGAACAGTCTCCCAACTGAAGTAAGACAGTCCTCCAACTATCTGACCTTTAAATGTGACCTTAAGAGATGGCTTAAATCAAATCAAATTTGTAATCATGAGTAATTATCTGCTCCATCCGTCACTGGAGTTACTCATAATTGGCTAGTATTAGTCCCCTTTACAATTTTACTTATTATTTACTATTACTATTTTATTATTATCGGCTTCAACCGTAAGAGGTGGCTTAAAGCAAGTCAAACCTACATTCATGGGTAACTATCTGCTCCATCTGTCACTGGAGTCACTCAACTTGCTATAATTATGTACCCTTAACTCATTCTGTGCCAATGATGTTTTTTTTTCAATAGCCCTGGGTGCCAATGACGTTTTTTTTTTTTTTTTTAATTTAAAAAAAAATTCAAAAAATCCTGGCACAGCTACCTTGGAGCCATTTTGGCATTTGGCACAGAATTAACGTTTTACTGTATTGTATGTTTTGTACGGATAGACATACCTTCACTTTTGTACAGCCTGCCCAGGGACTACAGATGAAAATTAGCTCATGGCTAACTCTGGCTCATTTACATTGATGTGAAAACTGACATATTGATTAATGTGCTTTGTAAGTATGCACAAGAAATGTGGTGCTGATGGTTCCAGCAGGTTGCAAGATCAGCTCTGACTGTGCACCAGCAGCTGTCATCAGGACTTCAGTACTAAATACATATAGACTGCTGCAGGAAGGCAGACATTCCTAACCATTATGAACCCATCCCTATTCTATGCAAGTCATATCAGAATGAAATAGATCTGATCTACTAGCTCAACACATGTCATGGGTGACCAAAGCATAGACTCCTGGGGGACCCCAATCAATAGAAGTATAAAGTATAGACTCCTGGGGGACCCCAATCAATAGAAGTATAAAGTATAGACTCCTGGGGGACCCCAATCAATAGAAGTATAAAGCATAGACTCCTGGGGGACCCCAATCAATAGAAGTATAAAGTATAGACTCCTGGGGGACCCCAATCAATAGAAGTATAAAGTATAGACTCCTGGGGGACCCCAATCAATAGAAGTATAAAGTATAGACTCCTGGGGGACCCCAATCAATAGAAGTATAAAGTATAGACTCCTGGGGGACCCCAATCAATAGAAGTATAAAGTATAGACTCCTGGGGGACCCCAATCAATAGAAGTATAAAGTATAGACTCCTGGGGGACCCCAATCAATAGAAGTATAAAGTATAGACTCCTGGGGGACCCCAATCAATAGAAGTATAAAGTATAGACTCCTGGGGGACCCCAATCAATAGAAGTATAAAGTATAGACTCCTGGGGGACCCCAATCAATAGAAGTATAAAGTATAGACTCCTGGGGGACCCCAATCAATAGAAGTATAAAGTATAGACTCCTGGGGGACCCCAATCAATAGAAGTATAAAGTATAGACTCCTGGGGGACCCCAATCAATAGAAGTATAAAGCATAGACTCCTGGGGGACCCCAATCAATAGAAGTATAAAGTATAGACTCCTGGGGGACCCCAATCAATAGAAGTATAAAGTATAGACTCCTGGGGGACCCCAATCAATAGAAGTATACAGAGTAAAGGTGGTTAATGCTCATCAAAAAAGAATTAAGTATTCTGAAAGGCCGGAAGAAAAGATAAAGAAATAAAAACATAGGCAACATACACATAGCTGATGAAGCTTTAATTCTTTTAACAAAATACAGGCAACATTAGGCAATTAACATCATTATATGAAGGTTGTGTGATATTCTTAGTGAGTTTAAAAATAGCTCTTATTTTATTTGTAATTTGCTATATAATGATTATTCAGTAACTGGGATCTTCCCTGGCTAGGGTCTCCCCATCTTTAGTAAACAACATAGGGACCTACACACTAAGTCAAACATAGGAGCGGTTTGCACCACTCAAAAATCACAACTGTGTGAAGTGAGCACTAGTGCTGTTGATGATGATGGAACATGACATGGGGGGGGGGGGGGGGGGGGGTCATACACAGGAGGATACACAAGTGAAATTGGAAGTGATGGTGAAGGAGGAGGAAATAAAAGCATGGAACTAGAACAGGAACACTATAAATGTTAAACTGATAAATGATATGCGTGGGGTTCTCTCCTGATCGGATGAAATTGGTATCCTAACCTGAAAAAGTATTTTCTGTTTAATAAAGAGCTGGAGAGACTCCCGTCACTGAACAAAATCACTATAAAGTATTAATAAAATACATTTTCAGTTACAAATATCACTTACACCACACTTTTAACTAGTTGTGTTAACCAAAAATAAGAAAAAGCAAAACATTTCAATGACAATCTGAGATTAGAAGGAAATTAACAAAAGAACACAGGAATATAATTTCTGGGAGGCTAGCATTTTGAAATTGCTCTGGATAGAAAAACCTGCTAAATACCTCCTTGTTAACATTAGGAAGGGAACTCTGCATACAAAGATTACAAGCCATGTCCAACATTTTTCTTCCTCCAACGCCCAAAAAACAAACAAAAAAAACCCACCAGAAAACAATTCTAGCGCTAAATCACCAAGCTCTACAGCTTATGTTTGTATCAATCTTTTTTTGGAGGACGAAGTACCCATGCTAAAGAGTTATGTTGAAGCAGACCAACAACCAGGCAGTCACCATGCCTTGCTGTGGTTATTGGTAATAACTAGATGCCTCTGGTCCAGTAGAGTAAAGCCGCCTGCTGCTTGAGGCCGGTTTTAGGTTTTCTCGCAGGTGTCGGAGAGAACCGGGGGAGTTGACATCGCATCGGTCTCTGGAGCGTTTGTTGGAGCGGGGGCTTTCAGAGTCCAGTTCCCTGTGGCGCTTCCTGAGATGGGATCGGTGAGGGGACAAGGCCAGAGCTGACAGAGCTCGGTTGGCCTCCATGTGCCTTGCGCACACACTGCAAGGACGAACAGCAAAGGGACCAGGTGCTGCCAGGCAGACTAATTTGTGGTAGACTCTCTGAAACTCCACGTCAATCTTCTTGGGAGATTGACTGTCGTGGCAGGTGGAGACGGAACGGCCTGTCCCTGTGGTTGACTGACGTGAGTAGATTTTTGATTGTGAGGGACTGTCACTGCAGTGGTGATGCTTCCTTGGTGACATGGTCAACTTCTGTAGGGAAGAGTGTGGAGATTCAGACCTAGATCTGGTAAACGCTGGGTGTCTGCAATGGCTTTGTGCAGTGTCTGACTTGTGGATTCTGGACGGTGACTGGCGTGACTTGACCTTTGGTTGTGACGGACTGTAGTGGCGATGCTTCCTTGGGGACATGATCGACTTCTGTGGGGAGGAGAGTGGAGATGCAGACCTAGATGTTGATTCCCCCAGGTGTCTGGAATACTTCTGTGGGGAAGAGAAAGGAGATGCAGACCTAGATTCCCTCAGGTGTCTGGAATACTTCTGTGGGGATGGGGCAGTGTGTGTAGATGCAGACCTAGACTCCCCCAGGTGTCTGGAATATTTCTGAGGGGAAGAGTGTGTAGATGCAGACCTAGACTCCCCCAGGTGTGTGGAATACTTCTGTGGGGAAGAGAGTGTAGATGCATAGCTAGACTCTCCCAGGTGTGTGGAATACTTCTGTGGGGAAGAGTGTGTAAATGCAGACCTTGACTCCCCCAGGTGTGTGGAATACTTCTGAGGGGAAGAGTGTGTAGATGCAGACCTAGACTCCCCCAGGTGTGTGGAATACTTCTGAGGGGAAGAGAGTGGAGATGCAGACCTAGATGTGGATTCCCCCAGGTGTCTGGAATGCCTTGCTGCTGTGTCTGACTTGGGGCTTTGAGAGAGGGCATGGGACTCTCCACTTTGCCTTTCCAAATTCCTCAGCCAAGTTTTGAAAGGAAGCTGTTCGACTGGGGAGGAGCAAACAGCAGAGCCATCTGCGACTGTGAGCGATTCCTTTTCATGTGCAGTATTGCTCGTCGGCAGAGGACGGAGGGCTTCTCGCCCTGATCTTGGGGACTGGTTCTCGAATCCATCAATGGTGAGATGGCCAGACCTGATGGGACTGCTGGTCTGGCCAGTGGGCTGATCCCTCTTATGTGGGCTCTCCGTTGGTTCTGGACGTTGTTCCTTCTGTAAAAGCCTATTGACAAAAGAAGGTTCCAGGAGAACTGCAGGCCTGTACTTATGCGACTTCACAGGGTCTGCATTTTTTGTACTACACCCGATTTCTGTTTGTTGATACTGCTGGTTGGTAACGTCGTGCAAATAAGATTGGTTGACTGCTTCAGTCGTTTTCTCTGGTGTTAAGTTCACGAGCAATGAGCGGTCAGGGGATCTCTTACGAACGACTTTTCCTTTGTTCTTCTTTGGGTTCCTGAGGCCAGGTGCTCGCACAGAGACATCGAGGGTGTGGTTGAGGTGGCCTCTGTTAGGTGGACATCTCTGTCTCCGATACTTCCTCAGCACAGAGTCTGCTGCCTCAAAGACCGTTTGACTATGCCAGGCCTTGGACAGCTGGTCGATCATCCCAGGATAAAGTTCCACTAAAGAGGTGCCGTGACTACTCAGGGTATTCTCAAGGTCCTCATCCTGGTCCTCAGGCTGGCTTTCCTGAGGCTCATCCAAGAAGCTCTGACTGGTCTGGGTATCGTTTATTCCAGATAAGCCTGTGAGAGACACAAAGAACAAATAAGTACAACTAACTCAGGGTAGGCCATTTTCACATAAACTCGCAATTATTTGAGATAATCGTTTACATGTTGAAATTTGTATTTTCAAAAAATAGAGGAAATATTAGATCTACAAGCTCTCAACATGTCAAGACGGGCTATTTCCACTATTCATGTTTTTGGAGCTGTGTGGAACACAAGCTCCCTATACGTGGCCGTGTGTGTGGGTCTGTCTGTCTCCGTCCGTCCGTCCGTGTAGCCTAAACTTCGGCGCGTAACTAGTGCCGCACCATTTACGCCACTCGCGCAATATATACATCAAAATGTGCGGCTCGGCCGGGAATGGTGTTTTATTACCTTTCGTTCCGATCTGCCTTACCATGCCGACGTAATCGGCAAAAAACGACGCTTAATTGTCCCCATTGACTTATAATGGGACAATGCAAGAAATCACTTTCAAGTATTTTTCACTCGTAAACCATAGGAGCTACAGTTTCAAACCTCGGAGAGGAGATTCATAATGATTTTAAGAATGAATCGAAAAATAATTACATCACTCGGCCTCATGGTGGCGCTATAACGGCCCACTTTACGTTTTGCCCCGTAACTCTTGAACCGTAGATCGGAAAATTCTTTTTTCCCTGGATTCCTTGGGTCAAGACGCATCTCCCCATATAGGCCACGCCCATTTGCGCCAGGATAGATTTTCCGCCATCTTGAATTTTCTCCAAAACACACTTTTTGCACCTTTTCCTACATATTTTCTTCAAATGTCACAAAAATCGGTATACATGATCCTGGGTGACCAGAGAGGTGCTGTTGAGTCTAGCCTGCCCTGAGCATCAACTGCAATACACACACACACACACACACACACACACACACACAGCTCCACTTCGAACAGAGGTTCGATTTTTCTTTAACTATAAAGTAAATGTCAGCCAATTTATTCTTTGTATATTTGTTATTTTGTTATATCAGCCCTGTGCAAACTTCAAAGCCTAAAGGCCAAACAGAAATGCATGTTTTATTCATACAGTATGTGCCAGTGTTCAATGACAAAAACACAATTAAATTGTCAATCGTAATTATTTGTGTGACAATTAATGGTCAAGTACATTTTCAGAATCGTGACAGCCCTAACTCAAGGAACAAATAATCACTATATTCACTTCAATTGTGACATCCCTAAATGAATTGCATTAGCAATATGTATAAATGAGTACAATTTGCCATTGAGGGAGAGCAAAATTAAATTTAGGCCTAGCTTGTAGATCTGCTATTTTTGAAAAAGTCGTGAAAATGTGTGCAAATCTATGAATATATGTATTTTTAAAGCGAACGTTTGTACCTAAAATTTTGTTTCTGGGGGGTCCCTGGAACTACATATTTTGAGATGGGGGGTCCGTGGCCAAATAAATATCAGTTTGGGGGTCCTTCAGATGAAAAGGTTTCAGAACCACTGACATATTAGTCTCTCAAGAACAGACTAACTGAGCTCCACTTAAGTGAAAAGGACCTTTTCTTTGACGATGGCTGGCCAGATTGCTGACATAGAAACATGTTTTTTTCAAAAAACCTTACCTTAGAAGGATTCAAAAGACACTTACAGAATCGGGTCAAAATTCTAATTTTCACGATTTTTCAAAAATAGCAGATCTACAAGGTCGCATCGCGACAATACACAATAATGTGTACCCGTTCTGAATGGGTTAAATGATAGGTTGGTAAATGTCTTGCTTACCCTCATGCTGCACAGAATGATTACTGCCAGTCTCATCAGCTTCTCTCTCCTGCAAAAGGTCAGTGGTAAAAAAAAAATAAGAAAAAAAGAGAGAATACACTTTTAGGAGTGATGATAAAATCTGGTTTCTGGTACATTCAGGGAGTTAAAAGGAGGCTAAACTCATCATGTGATGCTGCCTGATGATTGAGTGACTAGTTTGAAAAGCAAAGCAAAGTAACTTCATTCCAAGCTATATTTGGTGTTCCCTGCATTTTATGCACTTTGTTTAGTACTATAGCTAGCAAATAAGCATCACAATTTATCACTATAATTCTATATATTTCTCCATACCATTTATTTTGGAAAATCAAAGAAGTTACCTGATTGTCACTTGTGTCCTGTGCTGAAATGAGAAGAAACACATGCAATGGCATTAAATGTAAACTAAAACGACAACATAAAAACAGATGTAAACATTGGCGTAATTAGCTGAAAGTTGACATCTACCTTCCATTGACTGTTCTCCAAAATCTACAGAGTTCTGAGGAAGAGACAAAGAAAGTTGAAATCAGTATAAACCAGTATCACATTGTATACGTCGGTCTCTATTCTCTATTTGTGCATGTCATGCAAAAGTAGGGATGTGCCGAAAGGAAAATTCTTGGCCGAAACCGAATACCGAAGCAGCAATGCGTTGTGAGAGGCTAGCGTAGATCCATTTTCGCTATTCTTTTTTTGAAAATATTTTTTTATTTAAATCAATTCTTAATTTTGTATAATTGATTACATTTATTAGTTCAATTAGCTGTTGCACAACTAAAGAGCCAGTGATGGCAGCTCTAATGATAAAATACATACATCTGTGAGGCAGGCAGTGTCACATGAAGTGAATAATATGTGCCAAGGCAGCAGTCATGAAAATGACAAGCAAGAAGGGGTGGTCACTCAACTCATATACACTACACCAGGGGTGGGCAACTTTGATGATGGAGAGGGCCACTATATTTCCACACTCACGCCAGGGGGCCACATTGCATATTTGCTGTCGAGCAAAAACCTTGCCTCCTATAAGAGTAGCAAAATAGCCGATCTACAAGCTCAAAACGCGTCGCAGTGCCAGTGCGGCGCGTTTTGAGCTTGTAGATCTGCAAATTTTGCTTCTTTTAAATTGGAATCCTGAATTATCTTTTGATGTTTTTTGGAATTGGAATCCTGAAATGTAACATTAATTTGAAATGCATTTAGTTATACTTATGTTAACTTTATGAACATAAATTCAAAAACGTTGGACATAAAAAATATTTTTAATACTACTATACTAGTCATTAACCTACTAATATAGACTTAAGTAAATTAGAGCGGGTCATGTTTGAATGTTTGGAATTTTAACAGCTGAAATCAATATATGAGATATTCTGATATTAACCTGCTGAGGGCCGCATTAAGTGAAGGTTGGGGCCGCATGTGGCCCCCGGGCCGCCAGTTGCCCATGTATGCACTACACACTGTCATAATGACATTTGGGCAGTTACATCACCCATACAATATGACTACTGCTACTGCCAGAAACTTACATTTGATTCCATGTTCAAGTTCAACTGGCCCCGGTGCAATTGGCGACAGAGCACTTCATCATCCAAGGACAGGGCAGAACATGAAATACAAAACACAGAATAACGCCAACCACAAATTAATAGTAGGAACAGACAGAGTAAACATGTGAACAACCACTGAGTAATGTACACTTGTCTGTAGGCCTGTGACGATTTACTTTTTCCCGATTCAATTCGATTTCGATTCATAGGCTGCCGATTCGATTATATCACGATTATTGCGTTTTCCTGCGATTTGCGATTTGAATCACGATTATTGCGATTTTTCCACAAAAATTACCGCTTTTTTATATTGAAACATTTTAAAACAATTCTAAACAATATAAAACATTAAATGTTGAATCATATACTTCAAATCAATGCAGCCAAATAAAGTCAGTCAATCTTTCTGACATTTATTTCAGCCAAAGTGCCAGTGGTACAACATTACAACAACATGTTCCTGGTCAAGATGCCAGAAAACACAGAACAAAACAGTAAAAAAAAAAAAGAAGAAAAAAAAAAAGAAATCGCTGTGCTGCAGGCCTACAGCACTGTGCTAGCTTTAGCCATAACATGACATCCTCATGACCTAAAACTGTTCCTTTAGGACTTACTCTGACTGAAAGTGGTTATTTCACCATCAGGTTAATTTCGCCTTTACATTTTTTTTTTTTTTTTTTTTTTTTATAAATAAATAAAATCGGGAAAATCGATTCTGAACTTTGAAAATCGATTAATTGAATCGCCAGCATTAACATCACGATAATATAGTGAATCGATTTTTTTGCACAGGCCTACTTGTCTGTATAAATCAATCCCAACCTACAGTGTTCTGACAGCAATTATATTCTCTCTCTCCTGATTTGTGTGTGCGTGTGTGTGTGTGTGTGTGTGTGTGTGTGTGTGAATACTTTTCGATTACCCGAAAATGGAAATTTAAGACTTAACATTCTCAAAGTAACATAAGGACTACAGAACCCATGCAGTTTATGCACATTAAATCATATGATGTGGTTAGCCCCTTCAACCCTGTATACCTTTTATTGTATTTGGGATATGACCATCCCCAATGCCCATCCCAAATACAACAAAGGTATACAGGGGTCAGAGAGGGGCTAATGATGTGGTAGATTAGAAGAAGGAACAGGGTTATTGGAGAGACTTTTGGTCACCTTTATAGGAAGTATTGTTCAAGTCCAGCTCCACCTCATCTTCATGGCTCAGTCCTGTATACTGTGAATAGTCAAATAGACAAGTTCTCAATGTGACTAAAGTTCCATGCACACTGATCGAAATCAAATGCAAAGTTCTCAATGACACTAAAGTGGCATAAATAACTTTTTTACATACATACAATTCAGCATTCATTGATGAAACTGCATATTTCGACATGCATTTCTGTTTTGTTGTTGTACCATTGTTTACAGCTTGTCTAGAGGAGTTGAGTGTTACATGAATATTGGGATTATCCAGGCTCTTTTTTTACGTACTGCTGAACTTGAAATGTTAATGAAATATCATATCCCAGTGGTTTTCAACCAGTGGTCCGGGGACCACCAGTGGTCCGTGAGGGGATTCCAGGTGGTCGTGGTCCCTAGCTAAATGGAGTGTCCAAATGGACTGTTATCGATCTTAAGGTGTAAGAGGGTGTAACATGAAACCAAATGGATCTGTCCATTTGGTTTAATTTTACACTGTTTAACATCATTGTTAAACAGTAAACACTTTACTTCATTTACAAGAAGTCTACACAATTAGAGAAATTAGAATGTAGATAAATTGTTATTTTATTCACTGTAAATATCTACTATTTCTTTCATTTTTTTCTTTCTTCCCCCTTTTGTTATTGATGATATCCTATGCAAAGAGCAAAGTACTGTGTTCTATCAGTCTGTCATTCAATCTGTAGTGGCGTTTCCATAAAGCCTCTCAATTTGCATTAAGCCTTGTGCGCTTAAATCTTTTTATGGAAACATGGCTAATGTTATATGAGATACAAGATACATAAGCCCTAAAGCTTACTAGGATCTCCTTTTAGCTGACCTTGTACCAGTGAACTGTACTGTCATGAAACTGTATTTCCTATTCAACCTTAGTTCTAATACATTCTTCAATCAATCAATCAATCAATCAATCAATCAATATATAAGGATTGAACATCTGACAGTATAGCTCATCAAATGGTGATCCGTGGCTCAAATGCAGAATAAATAATGGACCTTGATATGAAAAGGGTTGATATGATAAAGTACTACGTTCCATCCGTCTGTCTTTCAATGTTATATGAGATACTTAAAGTGTGGTTCCTGTGGAAATAAGCCTCGGCTTTCTAGGATCTCCTTTTAGTTGACCGTGTACCAGTGATTTGTACTGTCATGAAACTGTACTTTGTTCCATTGCAAACTTCGAATACATTCTTCAATCAATCAAAAAAGGTTGAAAGGTTGTCATATATCCAATGAATCAATACATCTGTGCACAGGCTAAATGACATGTTATGCTAACGTTAGCATTTAGCTCACAATACACACACACATACCTTCTTCGTTATTCTATCGAGAGCTCGCTGGTAGTTTCGCATATTTAAGGTCCAGCCCGTTTCCATCTTCGCGTCCGCATCGTTGGCCATGTTTAAACAACAGCTTAAAGTAATTAATAAGACTATTACAAAGAATAATAAAAATGTTATATTATAATGGCTGAACAACAACTGGCGCGGCTGCAGATTTGAAAAAAGTGAGGCCCCGCCTCCGCTTCGGTCGCCTCCAACGTGATTGGACCAGGGCGAGGTGACGTCAGGCTTTCGTCGTGGGATGCGTCTGCTGCGTCATCATCCTGCGACAAATAAACCACGCATGAGGCGTATCAAAAATAATAGGAAGGAAATATCAAGGAAGCTTCCTAGGGAAATATTGATAGGAATCTGACTTTTTGTCTTCACTGTCAGAATGTACTGTGTAATTATGAATACTTAGTTTGATGATTATTATGATTATTATTATTATTCTAGACACATTTTATATAGACCTACATAAATCTAAATTTAGCTCTTCATTCATTGAATTTGATTGAAGCCAGGCTGTACATTAAAACAATGTATGAAAGCTGAAAGAACTGTCCTTTTGTGTTCACTCTTTAATGTTTTCTGTTAGTAAACCCCCTGGCTCTGATGTTGTTGTATCGATATATTGATAACTTTGTCGTTCGTTGTTTGTGTTGTTTTGTAGTGTAATGTATTGTTTTGTATGTCATGATTGTTATAAATAGCATCATTTCTCATCTGATCACTGATCTTTGAATTGTGAGAACATTGTGAATGTTGACAGTAATTGCAATTGTGTGTGCACTTTCAGAAGAGGGCAAGAGGCAGAGTAGGCCTGCTGCTTGTTGTATCCCTAACTTCTGGATCAGCTAATGGGTCGACCATTCATATAGGGACTGTCGGTTATGACATCACCGCAAGATTCGGGGCTTAACTCCGCCCACTTTGGCGGCCATTGCCATTGCTAGGTCTTGGATGCATCAAGATCAGTCTGTACTAGTTCTACTTGTTGAGCAAGCAACGATACTTTTACTTCAATTGCTCTAGGCTTTGATTGCATTTCAATAAAACCATACTTGATCAACATAACGATCACACACATTTGACTGTTTATAGGGAATGTTATATTATTATAAACCGATCTTTATTTCCAAAGCAATGGATGAATGTGATGGCTGTTCTGATCTGCTTGTGCTCTTTCTGCGCTCATGCATGGACAGCCGAAGTCGTGATTTTAGCGTGATATCTTTTTATTGGTAGACAATAACGAGCACCAGCAAATGAAAGCAGACATTCCAGTGAATATGGACACGTTTAAATTTTAATTTTTTGATGAAAATTGACCGTGTAATGGCCGGGTCAAATTGCAAGTGGTCTTGGCAGTGGCACAATAACTGGCTAGGCACGCTATGTGGTGTAAAGTAATTAAGTATATTTACTTAAGTACTGTACTTAAGTACACTTTTGAGTTATATGTACTTTGCCAATATTTTTACTTCTTCTCCACATATTGTAACATTTTAGGCGACTGTTTATAGGGAATGTTATATTATTATCCGATCTTTATTTACAAAGCAATGGATGAATGTGATGGCTGTTCTGATCTGCTTGTGCTCTTTCTGCGCTCATGCATGGACAGATTTTAGCGTGATATCTTTTTATTGGGAGACAATAATGAGCACCAGCAAATGAAAGCAGACATTCCAGTGAATATGGACACGTTTACATTTTTATTTTTTGATGAAAATTGACCGAGTAATGGCCGAGTTAAATTGCAAGTGGTCTTGGCAGTGGCCCAATAACTGGCTGTAGGCACGCTATGTGGTGTAAAGTAATTAAGTATATTTACTTAATTTAAGTACTGTACTTAAGTAGGCCTACACTTTTGAGTTATATGTACTTTGCCAATATTTTTACTTCTTCTCCACTACATCTCTGATCCAAATATTGTAGGCCTGCTTTTACTCCACTGCATTTATTTCAAAACTTTAGTTAGTAATGCTAGGCCTACTATACTTTTGATTATTATTACAAAACATCATTAACCACTTCAGCATACATCTTGACCATTTGAAAATAGCCGATCTACAAGCTTACAATGTTAGATCCATGCTATTTTCAAAAGATGTTTTGATAACTTGAAAGGGACATTCTGCACAATGAGTAGGCCTACTTTTACTGTTGGTACTTTAAGTACATTTTGATACCATTACCAATACTTTTATACTTTTACTCATGTACATTTTGAATAGGCCTACTGGACTTCGACTTGTAATAGAGTACACTTGCATTGACCAATCAGTCTTATCTACAACCAGCGAACTGTCAATGCTGTTCTCCGGTCATCGCTTCCTTTTATCCAAGAGTCTTACAAGAAAGATAGCAACTAAGATGGCGGGCGGAAGTGGCCGATTTTTGCAAGGCCCCGCCCAGTCCTCACCCCCTATAGATATGGGCTAGGTAAGATACACCCTGTCCCATTTGCATACAGCATGTCAGTTGTTCAATGTTGATTCATTTCACAATGGCCAGTTTAAAAGTTGAACAGAATTCAAAAGCTTCAGGCAACCCAGGCGCTAGTGATGGTTTCTCTCTGACCTCACATCACCTTTTGGTAAAATAGAGGGTATGCACGTCCACTGGGACCCGCCCCCTAATCTAGACTGAGTGTCAAAACATAGAGCAGCATGGAGCATTGGAGTTTGGAAGTGCTAGTTGCAAATCACTCAACGGCCCTGCATACCACCTGTTTCTAATTTGCACATGATGCAGGAGGCAGCAGGATGTTGTGTTGTTGAAAACGAGTGCTTCCAAACTCTGACACTTGGAAAAATAAAAACCTGCACAGAATGTCTTGACAGAAAGTAGCTCATAACATGCCTATGGTGGATTTTTATGAAACAGAAACTTTGCAGATAGAAAGAGGATAATTCAAGCTTTCAGTACAGCCGCAATATTGGTGAGTTAACTTTGTTTAATACATTCAGATAGGACTTTTCTGTTTGGATGTATGGGCTGTCAATGGCAGAAATGATTTTTTTGCCACTTAGGCGTGTCCCCACATAACTTGCAGCAACAGTGATATCACGCGCATACCCTCTATCCACAAGTTTCCGCGGGAGTTTACTGGAGACTATCCGGACCAAACTTCCGGGTTTAACAGCAGACATACAAGCTCACGTCGCGTCGCAGATGCAACCCGTTGAGAGCTTGTAAATCGGCGCCGGAAGATCGATGCAAACGTTTGCGCAATGCACTATGGGGCGTAGGAAACTCGTGGATAGAAGATCTACTACACCCCTCCCCTTATGTAGTGGTGCTGAGCTCCCCAGCTCCTTCCCTCCCCTCCCCTCCCCTCCCCTCCCCTCTCCTCTCCTCTCCTCTCCTCTCTGGATTGCCTAGAGTGGACTCACCTGCTGGTGTCAGCCTGCAGGTGAGTTAGTTGGCTAATTGGGGGCTCATTAGTTGGCTAACGAGTACCAGAGAGTATTTAATGCTGTTTGTAACTGCTCTCAGTATGCAGAGACAGGTACAGGGCAGCACTATAGGGAGAGGAGAGCACGTGGGCTATTGGCCAGCTGCAGCATAAACATTTGTCCAGGCACTTTCTATTTTTGGGATTTCTTTAATTGAAAAAACATCATTAAACTAAGTTTTTGTGGTTATAAAATTACGTGGTTCGATTTCGTGGTAGCCGGATTTAACTTTTCAAACCACAATAATGTGTGCAGCCGTTGCGAAGCCGGTGGCCTACGGCCTTGCACCAAAGTCTGCCACCGCACCCCTGAAGGACATCCCAGATGTCCTGGTTGACCCACGGACCAAGAAGAGGTACACCCGGGGCCGGTTCCTGGGAAAGGGAGGCTTCGCCAAATGCTTCGAGATCACGGACATGGAGACCAATGAGGTGTTTGCGGGGAAGATCGTGGCCAAGTCCATGATCGCGAAGCAGCACCAGAGGGAGAAGATGACCTCCGAAATCGCCATCCACAAGAGCCTCGACAACCCACATGTCGTAGGCTTCAAAGGGTTCTTCGAGGATGACGATTTCGTGTTTGTTGTCCTGGAAATCTGCAGACGGAGAGTATGTATATTTTGTTACGTTTTATCCAATAGTGGGGTCTGAGATTGAAAATGCCAAATATTCAAACATTTTCATTAGTTTATTTTTATATATAGCTGCTGCAGAACCCTAGGGGCCCCACTTTGAGAACCCTTGTAGTCTAATTGTAGTTTTTTTTAAATGTCTTCACTTGACCAATCTTTGATTTTATTGGGTTTGTAAATTCCTCCTGAGGGTTTTAATAATGCCAACATCGTCTTGTTTTTCGTCTTGTCTTTCAGTCCCTGTTGGAACTGCACAAGCGCCGAAAGGCAGTGACCGAACCGGAGGCACGTTACTTCATGATGCAGCTGCTGACCGGCTGCCGATATCTCCACAACAACAGAGTCATCCATAGAGATCTAAAACTGGGAAACATCTTCCTCAGCGACGACATGATGGTCAAAATAGGTACGTTGATTGCATGCTGTGACACATCCAGGGCCACACATGGATTGCTAGCTGCTACTTGTATTTTAAAGGGGAGAACCACCCATTTTCAATATTTAAACGATGCGTACAACATTTCGACCATGCAAGGGCTTCATCAGGTTCCTGGTGAAGCCCTTGTATGGGCAAAATGTTCTTGTTGGTTAAACAAAATGTGGGAAAAGCAGTGCATCGTATCAGACTCCTTTTGAATGACGCGTCTGGGGGAAAAAAGCTAACAAATCTTCATCTTTCCACAAGGGGACTTTGGCCTGGCGACTAAGATTGAGTATGATGGCGAAAGGAAGAAGACCTTGTGTGGAACACCCAACTACATCGCCCCTGAAATCCTTTGCAAGAAGGGCCACAGCTTCGAGGTGGACGTCTGGTCACTCGGGTGCATCCTGTAAGTTAACCTTTTCATTAAATGTTGAACTAAAATGTAAACATCCTAGATCATCAAGCATGTATGGAACCCCTCTCAGGGAACAGTAATGAAACGAGACTAGATCGATAAAAATATTTAATTAACAAATTGTACCGTTAAATTTCAATGTGTGACCTGCGCACTGCATATTTTCAAGTGCAGAAAGTGACACTGGTTTCCCCTTAAAGGAGTAGTTCACCCCCAAAATGACTCGCGCCATGGAGGCTTGAGTTAAATAAAATTGTTTTGTATTTGTCGCATTCCTAAGACAAAAATTTGATTATAGTAAATGTACCCCCATTGATTCCGGAAGGGGACCCAAATGCATTCGGGTCCCCTTCAGGAATCAAAGGGGGTACATTTATTGTAATCAAATTATTGTCTTAGGAATGTGACAAAACTAAAAATATTATTGAACTCAAGTCTCCATGGTGTGAGTCATCAATAGAAAAGGTCATTTTGGGGGTGAACTACTCCTTTAATGCTTAAAAAGTAATGTTGACCTTGCCACAATCAGGTTATTGACCCTTCGTTCCTCCGGTCTTCTTCCCAGATACACTCTGTTGGTGGGTAAGCCTCCATTTGAGACGTCCTGTCTGAAGGAGACTTATAACCGGATCAAGAAGAACAACTATACCATCCCCTGGGTAAATTGGCACACCACAGTGCACATCATTTTATTTAAAGATATTTGGGGGTCTTTTCTGCTTTTATTGATGCACAGTAGAGGGACTGGAAACTGGGCGGGTGTGACATGCAGCAAAGGTCATAGGGCTTGGGAATCGAACCTGCTACTCACTGTAGGCTGCAATGGAGCCTATATTAAACACTTGGTAAAGCACAATTACACTCTCCAAACACAACTCTGCCCATGTTGTCTACCTCCCAAACATTTGACCTTTCCTCACTTATTGTGACCTCTGCTCAGTCCTCACCTGTAAACTCCTCTCCTCTGCAGAACGTGAACCCATTAGCGGCGTCGCTCATCAAGCGGATGCTGCACGCGGACCCCTCCCAGAGGCCCACCGTTGCACAGCTGCAGACAGATGAGTTCTTCACGCAGGGTTACGTCCCCTCACACCTGCCCACCACGTGCCTCACTTTACCCCCACGTTTCTCCATCGCCCCTTCCTCAGCTGTGGAGATGAGACGGCCACTCGCAGCACTGGGCAACAAAGGTATTATTCCCCCCCCCCCCCCCCCCCCCCCCTCAATGGTAGAAACTGTACTCGACGACAACACATCATGATCCTTTGTCCTGACCAATGTTTCCCTTTTTATTTCAGGAGGGTCAGAGGTGAAAGATGATCCTGCGCCAAGGTGAGACATCACTGTTCTTTACAAGAGCATATATTTGTCTAGATCTTTTTTTTTTTTGCATCTGCCAACAACATGCTTAACAGACTTGTAACCAGGAAAGTAATCTCTCAAACAAATGTAGTGCTACGTTTCAAAAGTTGAAGTTCTTAATATTGAGTGGTAAACATGTCCCATTTCAGAATAAATGACCAGCATAGCTGGTGGGTTTTTTCTCAAAATCGTCTGTCGGGTGGAAACCTTGTATGTTACCTTTCAGGATTCAAAAATGGCAAAAGTTGCAGATATACAAGGCAAGCTCATAACGCATCGCTTCCTACCACGTTTCACGCTTGTGATTCTGCTTTTATGTGACTCTGTAGGATGCTCAAGTAAGGCATTCATTTACAAAACACCTAGCAAGTAAAAATATGGACAGGTTTTTCCCTCTAATGTTGAGGGTTTTTACCGCACTGTTTCTTGACTAGCGTGTCCAGTATAGATGAATTTTACAAGAGTTCTGGTACTGTATTTACAGGGCGGTTGCGGCCAAGGATGGACCAGACTGTAACCTGACTGACATGTTGCAGCAAATCACGGCTTTTCTTGCAACGAAGCCGTCCGAGAGGCCCCTTGTACGCCAAGGTGAGACACTTTGTCACGTCCTCTCAAATATCTGTGTTCAGATTCCGCCCCAAGCTGAAAATGGCCTTGCGTCGCTCAGCTGAACATGAATTGTGATAACATTGTGAATGCTGACCAGTGGTGGAAAGGGGTAGTTGGTGGATTGAGGTAGTTTTACTCTACTTATGTTATACATAAGTTTGGTGTGACCGCAACCTTACAATTTACTACTTTATACTTTGGATTTGGAGATGTCTCTAAAAGTTCACAACCTTTTGAATGGAGAGTATTTATACATCGTGGTATTTCTACATTTACTGAAGCCTCCTTAATTACCAGTATTCTGTTTGTCTGCACTTTCAGAAGAGGCAGAAGATCCAGCCTGTATCCCCATCTTCTGGATCAGCAAATGGGTGGATTATTCTGATAAATATGGGCTAGGTAAGACGCACCTCTGTGATTTGGGGAAACATTTCTAAATGTTTTATTCTGCTCTCACATGTGTATCAGTTAATAATAATAATAATAATAATAATAATTATTATTATTATAATTATTATTATTATTATTACCCCTATCGTTAAATCGGTCCACGAAGCCGAGGTCCTAGGGCTGGTGTACACGACAAATTTCCAAACCCCGCTGTGTGTTCCCTGGGGGCGTGAAAAATAAGGGGGTGGGCTCTACATGTCCTCTGGGACCCCATCTACGTATGGACACCACTTGTTCGCCCATCCGTCTTACGGATGCTTTTTTATTCCATTTTATTTGTTTTAGGGTCCTATCTTGCAGTTCAAGCCTATTTCCACAGGGTGGCAGGCTACTTTCCCAACCTACTGGAGGTGAACATGCAGGGGCGTCAATTGGGTATGGCAAGCTATGGCAGCTGCCATACCTTGGCTACAGGGGGGAAATAATTAAATGTACGTTTCATCGTGCCTGTTGCTAAGGTATGGCAACATGATTGGTGTCTTGCAAGACACCAGTCATGTTGCCATACCTTAGCCTTTCCTGAACTGACACCGCTGTGAACATGTGTACACAGCCAGCATATTACTCAATGCCAAACTTTGCACACACACTCCTTGCCTGCCAATCCACAACCTCCACCCCTCCAGGGACCCCCAGGGCTTATCTCCCGATTAGGACACTTTCCAGCATAGTGACATGCAGAACAAACTGTCCATATAGTATGGTTTACATAAAAGTCAGTTGTCTTTCACACACACACACACACACACACACACACACACACACACACACACACACACACACACACACACACACACATATATATATATATACACATATATATATATATATATATATATATATATATATATATATATATATATATTTCATTTATTTATTTCATAAATATTTTTCATCACAATTGGGTTTGTGGGGAGCCATCCCTGCTTCAAGCTGTCACAGCACGGCACCAACACTTCAAACTAGTTAAAAAACCCAATACAGCAGATCTACAAGCACCTCACAGATCTACAAGCACCTCGCACATGCCAGGGACAGAGTAGGTTGGCCTGCATAAGCCTTGCTGTCAACACACTATACTACACCACTCAGGCCACCAAGCCAGGTGTGGTCAATTAGTGCCTTCTTTTGATCAGTGGCTTCTGCTTGATGAGTGGCACCAGTCTGTCTTTGTTCCCTGGTCAGTCAAGTTCACTGGGAGAGAATGTTTCAGATCAGTGCAAGTGTATTTGTTTTCCATTTGGACTTACTGTGTTTTGTTGGTACAGTATGCGTGCGACTAACTAATATTTCTGATAATTCAAATTTGTTTGTTGTTTAATTAGCCGGATTGTGAATGCCCTGCATTTTTCTTTCATCTTTAGAACCACACGTGTGTAACAAAACAGAGTGGTGATCATTTGGTGTGGGTGAAGAGAAGAAAAACATTTCATTAAAGGAGTAGTTCACCCCCAAAGTGACTTTTTTTCTATTGAACTCAAGTCTCCATGGCGTGAGTAATACATTGAAAAAATAAGTCATTTTGGGGGTGAACTACTCCTTGAATGTCAGTTTTGTGGTGTTTTGACTGGACACCCTGAACATATTGCCAGATAGATAGACAGACAGACAGACAGACAGACAGACAGACAGACAGACAGACAGACAGACAGACAGACAGAGAATTGTAGGCCTTGCATTTATTTGACTTGGTTCCAACAGATGGCGAAAATAGCTAATCTTCAAGCTCACAATGCCTCACTGTTTGGACAAAGAGTTGAGGCGTTACATTTTGTAAAACACGGCCTTGTGAAAATAGCAGATCTACATGCTCACAACACCTCACAACGCAGGGCGGCGTGAGCATGTAGATCTGATATTTTCACAATTTCTGCCCCTAATATTTAATTTATCATTTTAAAAGTATTAAAAAGTCCTTAAATTGTCTCTTTAGAAATGTGCAGATAGCCTCTGTATACTGTTGAGTGGAAAAACAATGTTTCACATTAAGCTAAACATTTGGGACCACCCAAGATCATTTGGAGACCCCTCTAGGGGTCCCATAGTTGAACCACTGACTTATAAGGGGAGTATGGAGACCCCTCTAGGGGTCCCATAGTTGAACCACTGACTTATAAGGGGAGTATATGAGGCTGGATCCGTCTGGAACACTGCACTAGGCTCTCGCCAGCTCTGTAGCTCTCCACACTTGAACAGTTGTGTCCTTAAATTCAATTATAATAATTAACCCCTGTATATACGGGCAATAGTTTTACATGACTTTGTGTACACAGCCAATAGTTTTACATGAACATGTCTAGGCTTTAGTACTGTACTGCCTCGTATAGCCCAACAGAGCCCAGCACAGAACAGCACAGCCCACCAGAGCCCAATACAGCCCCCCAGAGCCCAACAGAGTCCAGCAAACCTAAGTCCAGCCCAGCCGAGTAGGAGTATAGACCGGGGAAAGGGGGTAGTTAGATGACTCCACCAGGCCATTACTGTCCAGATCTGGCTTGAATAGGCCAGACTAGGGTAGACAGGACTGCACCAGACAACACCAGGCTGCTCCAGCCTGGTGGGACACTCAGAGACTTTGTAAACGCCTGTGTACATTTCCCATAGATTCTATGGGACTTGAACACTTGCTCCTGCCCTTCGTGTACACAATCTGTGCCGTGTCCCCTCAGAGGGACATTGTGGGCCCCCCGACCTCACTTTGAGAACCGGCCATGGACCACTTGATAAGCCCACAGTGTCCCTCTGAGGGTCCCCCGACCTCACTTTGAGAACCGACCATGGACCACTTGATAAGCCCACAGTGTCCCTCTGAGGGTTCATGTAAAACTACTGGTGACTTTGTACACGCCTGTGTACATTTCCCATAGATTCTATGGGACTTGAACACTTGCTCCTGCCCTTTGTGTACACGGTCTGTGCCGTGTCCCCTCAGAGGGACACTGTGGGCCCCCGACCTCACTTTGAGAACCGACCATGGACCACTTGATAAGCCCACAGTGTCCCTCTGAGGGTCCCCCGACCTCACTTTGAGGACCGACCATGGACCACTTGATAAGCCCACAGTGTCCCTCTGAGGGTCCCCGACCTCACTTTGAGAACCGACCATGGACCACTTGATAAGCCCACAGTGTCCCTCTGAGGGTTTATGTAAAACTACTGGTGACTTTGTACATGCCTGTGTACATTTCCCATAGATTCTATGGGACTTGAACACTTGCTCCTGCCCTTCGTGTACACGGTCTGTGCCGTGTCCCCTCAGAGGGACACTGTGGGCCCCCGACCTCACTTTGAGAACCGACCATGGACCACTTGATAAGCCCACAGTGTCCCTCTGAGGGTCCCCCGACCTCACTTTGAGGACCGACCATGGACCACTTGATAAGCCCACAGTGTCCCTCTGAGGGTCCCCGACCTCACTTTGAGAACCGACCATGGACCACTTGATAAGCCCACAGTGTCCCTCTGAGGGTTCATGTAAAACTACTGGTGACTTTGTACATGCCTGTGTACATTTCCCATAGATTCTATGGGACTTGAACACTTGCTCCTGCCCTTCGTGTACACGGTCTGTGCCGTGTCCCCTCAGAGGGACACTGTGGGCCCCCCGACCTCACTTTGAGAACCGGCCATGGACCACTTGATAAGCCCACAGTGTCCCTCTGAGGGTTCATGTAAAACTTAAAACTAATGCCCGTGTACACAGTGGTTAATCGCATGTGCAAGGATCTACAGAGCTGGCTGGAGCAGCCTGGTGGAGTCTGGTGCAGTCCTGTCTACCCTGGTCTGGCCTATTCAAGCCAGATCTGGACAGTAATGGCCTGGTGGAGTCATCTAACTACCCCCTTTCCCCGGTCTATACTCCTACTCGGCAGGACTGGGCTGGACTTAGGTTTGCTGGACTCTGTTGGGCTCTGGGGGGCTGTATTGGGCTCTGGTGGGCTGTGCTGTTCTGTGCTGGGCTCTGTTGGGCTATACGAGGCAGTACAGTACTAAAGCCTAGACATGTTCATGTAAAACTATTGGCCGTGTACACAAAGTCATGTAAAACTATTGCCTGTGTACACAGTGGCTTTTTCCTTGACCTTTCGAGTTAGGAGTGTCGTAGAGACACGAGACCGGGTTTGTTGGATTCAGCGTCAAAAAGTAAGTCAGAATAAGTGTCTTTTATCCGAAAGAATGTGTAATCGTGTTGGTGGCGTGCAAATTTCGTGTCTTTTTCGCAATCATAAAGGGTTCAAAGTGTCGGAGAGACACGAAACCCATTCCATCGGATCAGGCATCCTTCAAATATGAAAAGTGTTTCCTGCGTAAAACAAACAGATTTTTTTAGATTTTTTTTATTGATTTTAAGGACAAAAATCCGGGTTCCGGTGTCTTTTTCGCAATCGTAAAGGGTCATGAGAACCTAAGTCCAGCCCAGCCGAGTAGGAGTATAGACCGGGGAAAGGGGGTAGTTAGATGACTCCACCAGGCCATTACTGTCCAGATCTGGCTTGAATAGGCCAGACTAGGGTAGACAGGACTGCACCAGACAACACCAGGCTGCTCCAGCCTGGTGGGACACTCAGAGACTTTGTAAACGCCTGTGTACATTTCCCATAGATTCTATGGGACTTGAACACTTGCTCCTGCCCTTCGTGTACACAATCTGTGCCGTGTCCCCTCAGAGGGACATTGTGGGCCCCCCGACCTCACTTTGAGAACCGGCCATGGACCAGATCGGGCATGCTTCAAATATGAAACGTGTGTCCTGCCTGAAACAAAACATATTTTTTTGATTTTTTTATTCATTTTAAGGACAAAGGGCCTGTTTTGACGCCTAAAACGACCCTTTTCCTTGACCTTTCGAGTTAGGAGTGCCGTGTACACAGGATCTACAGAGCTGGCTGGAGCATGGAGCAGCCTGGTGGAGTCTGGTGCAGTCATCTAACTACCCCCCTTCCCTGGTCTATACTCCTATTGGGCAGGACTGGGCTGGACTTAGGTTTGCTGGAGTCTATTGGGCTCTGGTAGGCTGTATTGGGCTCTGGTGGGCCGTGTTGTGCTGTGATGGGCTCTGTTGGGCTACACGAGACAGTACAGTACTAAAGCCTGAACATGTTCATGTAAAACTATTGGCTGTGTACACAAAGTCATGTGAAACTATTGCCCGTATATACAGGGGTTAATTATTATAATTGAATTTAAGGACACAACTGTTCAAGTGTGGAGAGCTACAGAGCTGGCGAGAGCCTAGTGCAGTGTTCCAGACGGATCCAGCCTCATATACTCCCCTTATAAGTCAGTGGTTCAACTATGGGACCCCTAGAGGGGTCTCCATACTCCCCTTATAAGTCAGTGGTTCAACTATGGGACCCCTAGAGGGGTCTCCAAATGATCTTGGGTGGTCCCAAATGTTTAGCTTAAAGCCATACTGTGTAAGTTGCCCAACTAGTGGTCATTAGCCCTATAGCAAACCGCGGTCGCGTCCGCGTCTTTCGTCCGTTTTTCGTACCTTCAGACCCCCGCGTCTGCCTCCACCTCGCTGAGATCTATCTTTTAAGGGGTCCCTTGTTCCTGTGCGTTCAGTAATTCCAGAGATACGGACTCCTTCACCCTGCCTGGTAGGCGAAATTACCTAGAGAAGGGATGGTACAAACGGGCGACAACAAATATGGCTGCCATAGCGACCCCACTTCAAGATGCGCTGTGATTGGCCGGCAGTTGTATAACCCTCGCTGTGATTGGCCGGTAGTATGATGACGCAATTTTCGCGCGAGATCCGGTCCACGGCAAGGATCTCAGTTTACATATAGAGAAGGCTTTACAGGCTGAAATTCACGGCGCGGATCTTCTAAAACTTTTGTGATTTAATAGTTAGGAGAATTTTAAGATTTGTTTTATAAAAAAAGTTACATAGTACAACTTTAATGTGAAACATTGTTTTTCCACTCAACAGTATACAGAGGCTATCTGCACATTTCTAAAGAGACAATTTAAGGACTTTTTAATACTTTTAAAATGATAAATTAAATATTAGGGGCAGAAATTGTGAAAATATCAGATCTACATGCTCACGCCGCCCTGCGTTGTGAGGTGTTGTGAGCATGTAGATCTGCTATTTTCACAAGGCCGTGTTTTACAAAATGTAACGCCTCAACTCTTTGTCCAAACAGTGAGGCATTGTGAGCTTGAAGATTAGCTATTTTCGCCATCTGTTGGAACCAAGTCAAATAAATGCAAGGCCTACAATTCTCTGTCTGTCTGTCTGTCTGTCTGTCTGTCTGTCTGTCTGTCTGGCAATATCCTCAGGGTGTCCAGTCAAAACACCACAAAACTGACATTCAAGGAGTAGTTCACCCCCAAAATGACTTATTTTTTCAATGTATTACTCACGCCATGGAGACTTGAGTTCAATAGAAAAAAAGTCACTTTGGGGGTGAACTACTCCTTTAATGAAATGTTTTTCTTCTCTTCACCCACACCAAATGATCACCACTCTGTTTTGTTACACACGTGTGGTTCTAAAGATGAAAGAAAAATGCAGGGCATTCACAATCCGGCTAATTAAACAACAAACAAATTGGAATTATCAGAAATATTAGTTAGTCGCACGCATACTGTACCAACAAAACACAGTAAGTCCAAATGGAAAACAAATACACTTGCACTGATCTGAAACATTCTCTCCCAGTGAACTTGACTGACCAGGGAACAAAGACAGACTGGTGCCACTCATCAAGCAGAAGCCACTGATCAAAAGAAGGCACTAATTGACCACACCTGGCTTGGTGGCCTGAGTGGTGTAGTATAGTGTGTTGACAGCAAGGCTTATGCAGGCCAACCTACTCTGTCCCTGGCATGTGCGAGGTGCTTGTAGATCTGTGAGGTGCTTGTAGATCTGCTGTATTGGGTTTTTTAACTAGTTTGAAGTGTTGGTGCCATGCTGTGACAGCTTGAAGCAGGGATGGCTCCCCACAAACCCAATTGTGATGAAAAATATTTATGAAATAAATAAATGAAATAAATATATATATATATATATATATATATATATATATATATATATATATATATATATATATATATATATATGTGTATATATATATATATGTGTGTGTGTGTGTGTGTGTGTGTGTGTGTGTGTGTGTGTGTGTGTGTGTGTGTGTGTGTGTGAAAGACAACTGACTTTTATGTAAACCATACTATATGGACAGTTTGTTCTGCATGTCACTATGCTGGAAAGTGTCCTAATCGGGAGATAAGCCCTGGGGGTCCCTGGAGGGGTGGAGGTTGTGGATTGGCAGGCAAGGAGTGTGTGTGCAAAGTTTGGCATTGAGTAATATGCTGGCTGTGTACACATGTTCACAGCTGCGTCAGTTCAGGAAAGGCTAAGGTATGGCAACATGACTGGTGTCTTGCAAGACACCAATCATGTTGCCATACCTTAGCAACAGGCACGATGAAAAGTACATTTAATTATTTCCCCCCTGTAGCCAAGGTATGGATAAGCCCACAGTGTCCCTCTGAGGGTCCCCCGACCTCACTTTGAGAACCGACCACGGACCACTTGATAAGCCCACAGTGTCCCTCTGAGGGTCCCCCGACCTCACTTTGAGAACCGACCATGGACCACTTGATAAGCCCACAGTGTCCCTCTGAGGGTCCCCCGACCTCACTTTGAGAACCACCACGGACCACTTGTTAAGCCCACAGTGTCCCTCTGAGGGTTCATGTAAAACTACTGGTCGTGGACACCACCTAGGGCCTGTGTACATATGGCTCTCTGCTGCCCCCCATTAAGAAACTATAGACGGCACAGACCGTGTACACGAAGGGCAGGAGCAAGTGGTCAAGTCCCATAGAATCTATGGGAAATGTACGAAGTCGTGTACAAAGTCACCGGTTGGTCCACGAGCCATAGTTTTTTCCATTGTAGCTCCCTACAGTGTACACGAATATGATTATTACCCGTATCAGTTGAAGCCTCTTGCAACAGATGTGTATGCAGGTGTAGAATAACTTCACACACACAGTACTGCAATAATGTTTCAATATAGAATTGCCTTCTGACGTTTGTTCTTGCTTGGTGTGTTGTAAACCTGTGTTCTGATGTTTGTTCCAGGCTACCAGCTGTGTGACAACAGCGTGGGTGTACTCTTTAATGACTACACACGCTTAATGATGTATGTGGATGGGGAGAGCCTGCAGTACATTGACAAAACCAATGCAGAGAGCTACATCAGTGTACACGCATACCCTGCCACGCTCACCAAGAAGGTCAGTGGTTGTCTCTGACGTTACGCTATTTAAACTATTTTTTTTTTAAAGATTTGTTTTTGGGCTTTTTGCCTTTATTTGATAGGATAGTAGACTGACAGGAAATGGGGAGAGAGATCGGGAATGACATGCGGCAAAGGTCGTCCGGGTCGGGAATCGAACCGGCGACGCCAGCAGGCATCATAGCCTAGTATATGGTACGCGCCTTGACCACCAGGCCAGCGGGCGCCCCCGCTATTTAAACATTTAAGATGTTACTAACTCTGCTATGGTTGGCATAGAGCCAGAACGATAAAGAGCATGAGGGAACTGATTTGATTAAACCTGCACATTTCTGGCAAAATGATAATGAGGAGATGAGATGACAGATCCTTTTTATATTGGTGGATACTGGATATTAGCTCCTGTGTCGGTTTTGTGCCCTTTTCTGTCTCGTTGCCTTTTTTTAAAATGCATCCTTACCACTTTATCGAGTCGACCCTTTGTTATCACTTCTCTTGCAGATAACGTTGCTCAAGTACTTCCGCAGCTACATGAGCGAGCACCTTCTCAAGGCCGGTGCCAACATGGCACGTAGAGACGGTGACGAGCTGGCACGCCTGCCCTACCTCTCCCACTGGTTCAGGACCAAGAGTGCCATCGTGCTGCACCTGTCTAACGGCACCGTCCAGATTAACTTCTTCCAGGTTGGTGAACTTCACTGCATCCAGAGTGGAAATGGCAGATATAGGTCTGCTATTTTTGTACACCACACAGCCATTGTAAAACTAAGTATAGTAAAACAAATCCCCTTCGTGTTGACTGGGTCAAACTAGCAATGTTCAGAAACGTCTTCCATAAAACCCTTACCTTATTTCATAAGGTATATACTTTATTTCAATCTGCAATTTCATCCTTTTTGGCTGGATGTAAAACGTCAAGATACTGTAGGTTTAGAACGGCCGCAAGAATATGGGTTTAGAACTAACGGATTTGGAATGATATTGCCTAAGATTGTTTAGATAACAGCGCTAGCGGCGTGTCTTCTATGGAAGCATGTTGCACAGTGAAAATGGCTGACACAACATTGAGAGCATGTAGATCGGCTATTTAAGATTGGAGTATTTAACGTGGTCAAACTAGCAAAAGCCAGGGTTAAAGACTCAATCTGATTTCTTAACCTAGTTGGCAGTATGTAGAACAATACTAAAACCATCATTTTACACATTGTGTTAATTGTTTAGGAAAATGGCACTGTGTGGGAGGGCTCCTTCAGTTTCACAAATCACATGGTAGCACTTGGCCTTACAGAGTTCTCATTTGTGAGCTTTTATATTTGCTTTAAACGATGCAGATTGCTCTTTAAACGATGCAGATTGGTCTTTAAACAATGCAGATTGCTCTTTAAACAATGCAGATTGCTCTTTAAACAATGCAGATTGCTCTTTAAACGATGCAGATTGCTCTTTAAACAATGCAGATTGCTCTTTAAACAATGCAGATTGCTCTTGGCATAAAATGACATTGTTTTCATCTCCTCCAGGACCACGCCAAGCTGATCCTCTGCCCCCTGATGGCGGCGGTGACATACATCGATGAGAAGCGGGTCTTCAACACCTTCAAGCTTTCTCTGCTGGAGGAGTTTGGCTGCAGCAGGGAGCTGGCTACAAGGATGCGCTACGCCAAGCAGATGGTGGAGAAGCTGCTCTCCTCCAAGGGCTCTGCAGCACAATCTTAAAATTTGTTATCCATTTTAAATGTATTTTAAATTTGTCTTCTGAATGTCTATTTAATAAAGCACACTTGAATGACACAACTGGTTTTGTTGGGAGTTTTTGAGCGGTGGTCACACCGTCTCCATAGCGTGGCCGTGTGTGTATACGTCTATGTATGTGGGTCTGTATGTAGCCTAAGTACCCCTGGTGACCAGAGAGGTGCTGTTGAGTCTAGTCTGCCCTGAGCATCAACTGCAATACCAGTGGTGGCCTGAGTGACATGGATGGATGGATGGCTCTCTCTCTCACACGCAAGCAAGCACCCCCCCCCCCCCCCCCCCCCCCCCCATATATTTTTTTAATCATTATTATTATAATTTTTTTTAATCTTTTTTTATTATAATTATTATTATTATATATTTGTATTGCTGTTGCGCAGCCTCCACGGCCACCGCTCAGTTCACACGGGTGTGATTTTTGTAATGTGTTTGATTGCAAGGTCTGGTGTGGATGGTGCAAATGATTGCCGTGTCTTGTCCTTCAGACTTGAGGCAGTCCAGCATCTATTGCAGTCAGTGGTTGTCCAACTTTTTGTCTTGGGCATATTTGGGTGGAAACTTCATGTCCCACACTTTTAAAGGGTTAAAATGTGAAATGCCAAAAGTAGCAGATCTACTTGCTTGAAATGTGTTGCTTCAGTGTTTCAAACCTGTCCATCTACTTTTGATGCTTTGTGACTGGCTGATCAAGTAGGGGTGTTAATCTGGAGATGAGGGGTTTCTTCCCCACAGCAACAACTTCAAGTATTACATTTCAGTATATGGGGAAAATTTGACATATCTGGGGGGGGGGGGTTGAGCTGGCTCTGGGGCCCCTTTGCACAGACGGAGGGGCCCCGGGCCGGTCCGGGGCTTTCAACCCCCTCCAGGTAGTAATGTCCGAAGAGACAGACACGAAGGTGTGGCACACAGTATATATATATTTATCCTGTTATTTAAGAATGTTATGGACTGAGTGTACGAGGCTTTAATACGCTAGAGGTGCAATGCATATGGGTGTATGTTTTGTTGTTGTGTCTGTTTTGTTTTGTTTCGTTTTGTCTTGTTCTGCCCTGTTTTGTTGACAGGGTTAGGTTTGTTCTAGTCTTGTTAGTTTGTACTTGTTGAGTTTTTCGTTTTGTATTTGTTTTATTTGTTTTGTTTTATGGGGACTTGATCCACACACAAAACAATTGGCTACTGCCGTGCCTGTCCATGTTTGCTTGTTTGTACTGGAAAATGAAATAAAAATTATAAATTATAAAAAATGTCTATATGGGCCCTGACCATCTAGACAGACCCAGTGGGCCTTGGTTTACAAGGTTGAGAACCCCTGCTGTGCTGTATGTAGTAGCTTTGAGGGTGATGATTACTGACGTGTCCAAATGACTGCGATAATCTTGGTTGAAGTGTTCATGTTTTAGGTCTACAGGCCTGCTAATTAACAAGCATACTGGCAAGGCAGATAGTCTTATTGTGTGATCATGCGTGGAGTTTCAGGATAACTGGATCTTAAATGCAAATCTTTCCTATTGCACTATTCCTCTAATGGAATGGTCATTTGTTTTTAAGATTTGTTTTGGGGCTTTTATGCCTTTATTGATAGGACAGTAGACTGACAGGAAACTGGGGGAGAGACGGGGAGTGACATGCGGCAAAGGTCGTCCGGATTGGGAATCGAACCGGCGACGGCGTCAGGCATCCATGGCATGCCTATGTGGCAATGCCTAAGTGGTATGCGCCTGGACCAGTAGGCCAGCAGGCACCCCGGAATAGTCATTTGTACAGAGAGCTCAGTTATCAGTTTTTAATCTGTAAAGAAATCTACATGAAAAATAGACCTCTGACATGTGTAGGGTGGGTCTTGAGAATTCCTGAACACTTGTGCCTTCAAAGGTCTCTTCTGGAGGATCAGCTCTTCACCATTAAAAAAGAGTGCTCTGTCTGGGCTGAATTTCTTGATAACGGGTACAGGTATCTTGTAAATGTCTTGAAATAAAATTGACAAGGGAATTCAGTGACACCAAGTTGTAGGCCCCCATACATTAAAAGGGAACGATACTGCAGCCTCTGGCTCCTCCTACAGGAGACAGGCAGCCATTACAGATCCTACTTGTAAACTGGCAGTGCCGTGCTGTGCTGTGATTGGCTGACGACAATACCCAGAGTAACTCATGCCCTGATTGGTTCAGAGCTGGTGTTGCGCTCTGAAAATAGCAGATCTACAAGCTCACAATACGTCATGGTGGGACGCCTTGTGAGCTTGTAGATCTGCTATTTCAGACGAGAGAGTTGCACAGCTTCCGTACACACAGAGTAGTAGTCAGACAGACCTGAAAGAAGCACATCTTATGTTGCCGAGTCGCCTTCTGTGGGTGCACCGAATCTCTGCCCTGCTTATTGTTTACCATTACAGCAGCAAGTTTCTTCTCCCATCTTTTCCCATCTTTGACTGTTATATTATGTGAAGAAGCTGCAGGATCTTGTGGTCTGATGATGAGGTCTGTGTCAACTGCATGGTGACACCAGAAGACACGTGTAAGAACCTAGGATCTAATGTGTACTATTAACTACATTTGTATTTCGTTACACATGGATATAGCCTACTGTTTCAATCACTGATAGTGGTTCCCCAAACACTGGGTCGGGACCCATTTGTGGGTCACGGTCACGGACCATTTTTTATGGGTCACAACTGAATACATGATATCCCTTTATATATATATTTTTGGTTTCCTGCACATTTTGTTTTGAATTATTATTATTTCAAAACATACAAGTTTTTAAAAAAAGCAAAACATTTTCATAAAATTAGAGACAAATTAGACAAAATTCGTGTTCAGAAGCATCTTCCATAAAACCCTAAAGATCTGGTGATATTTAATAAAGGGGCAACGGTTTAAAGCCTCAGTCTGCAATGACTTCAACTGGTTTATAATGATAATAACACAAACATAATGTATAATTGTTTGGGAATGACAGCACGGGGGGGGGGGGGGGGGGGGGGTCTTCTTTCATGTTGTTTCGTTTCACAAATGACAGATGAGATTGCTTCTGGGGGTCCCTGGAACAAAATATTTTGCGATGGGGGTCCGTGGCCGAATACATATCATTCTGGGGGTCCTTGACATGACAAAGTTTGACATTTTTAGAATGTGCCTACCAGTGGTTAAGAAGGACCCCCAAAATGTGTTTTTTGCCACGGACCCCCATCTCAAAATATTTTGTTCCACGGATGGACCCCTATCGCAAAATATTTTGTTCCAGGGACCCCCAGAAGCAAAGATTAGATTTCGGTCTATTCTGCAATCTGCATCTAGCTTAAGGCCACAGACCCGTTGGGAAACGAGTTTGGGTCGAGGTCGACCTTTCCTGTATTCGCCTGTGTAGTTGACCAAGGGGCGCTGTTGCGTCACACACACACACACACACACACACACACACACACACACACACACACACACACACACACACACACACACACACACACCACCGCTCACTTCTAACTTGGTTTGACTTTGCTTTAATCCCTGTTTTTCAGGATCACAGGATCTAGTCGGAGCTGAGTGTCCACACTCCATGGTGGTCCACCATCACCCAGGAGGAGATGGATCAGAACCTACTGGATCTGGTGGTGAGAGCTGTCACACATGGTGTTGACCCACCCAGGAGCTGATGCGTGTAGGGGTGGGCGATATGGAAAAATACAATATCACAATATTTTTCCAAGCTGTATCACGATACACGATCTTATCACAATTCTTTTTCATGTTGGTTTTTATGGTTACTTTTCAAGTTACTTTTTAACCGCAAGGTTACAAAACTAAAAGAAAAAGGAGTAACAGAAACAAATTGATCCTTACAAGTATGTAACTCTGACAGTATACAAATGAAACCATTTGGGGAAACCTTAAGGGGAAACCTTGACATTGTAAAGTTTGAGAACTACTGATTTAAAACAAAATGCAGGTTTAAATGAATTCTACAATGGATTTCTGTATTAACAATTCAACAGGATTCTTTATAAGTCTCCCTCATTGTATCACGATATATATACAATATCTCTGAAAAGGCATATCGTGGAGACATTGTATGGTCTCAACGATATTTATCACCATATCGCCCACTCCTAGATGGACTTAAAGAACACATGGTGTTGACCCACCCGGGAGGAGATGGAGGTAAAGAAGCTACAGGATCTGGTGGGCGGAGCTGTCGCGCTGCACGGTGACACCAGAGCAGCGGTGACATTCGACAGTGGCTCCGGGAGCTCGGTGTCTCTGTCGTACAGAGAGCTCGTAGAGCTTGGGGACACCTTGTCACGTGTCCTGCGGAGACACTGTGCTGGACATGGAGGAATGGTTGGATTATACTGTCATACCGATCTTTATCTGCCCGTCTGGATTCTGGGGTGAGTTTACAATTTAACATAATCTTTCTGTTCTCACTGGTACTGGTATCTCTGTTTTAAAACCAATTTTATACCATTCTTACTATAGTCACATGTTCAAATACTGGATTCTGATTGGTTTTAAAACAGTGGTAAATAGGCCAACAACCTTGAGTTGGCTCATGGACCCCGCTCACTGAAACAATTGTAACTAAAGATCCTTGCAAGTTACAACAGTGTTTTCTTTCATTTATATGGAAGAAGTGGTAGAAAAGCAATTTACCATTCGAGGTCGTGGGTTGTTGGCTGATTTACCACTGTTTCAGTTTCACTGAAACAGTGGTAAATCATCCAACAACCCACTCCCTCTCATGGTAAATGGCTTACTTCTAATGGTGCCACAAAATTAGATCTGATCTGTTTTTGGTACAAATTTGTCAACTTGATTTTACTCATAAAGAACATTGAAGGGGTCCAGGCGCATAACTGGCTCTGGTGCCTGGCAGCGTGTCGCGGGTTTGAGTCCCAATCCTGATGGCCTTTGCTGCTTGTCACTCCCCATCTCTCTCTCCCCTTTCCTGTCAGGCTACTGTCCTGTCAATAAAGGCTTAAAAAGTCCCAAAAGATCTTAAAAAAAAAAGAACATTGAAACTTATTTCCAAATGAAAATCTATTTAGTAAAAATCATGAATTCAACCTCAAACCACATAGATTATAGTATAACATTTGTGTCTTTGTAATATACTGTGTGAGTGCGTGCGTGTGGTCATGCACTGACGGTGTGTAATCTGTGTATTCATGTTGGCATGTCTCTGTACTTTTTATTATGGATGTTGGAATGTCATCAAATCTTTCCTTTGATGTTGTGATTTACTGGAGAGACAAAAACAACAGGGTGGGACCGGACGATTACAATGTGCAGTATCAGGAATGTAATTTGCTTTATGCCAAAGATTCTTGAATAGAGACAAAAGTGTATAAATAGAGACAAAAGTGTATAGGGGAGCACACACTGAACGCGGACGGCTGCGCAGCGTCACGTCGTGGTATCGAGGCACGTGAAGTGCCGCGTGGTAACCCCAACTGGATGCGGCGCGCTGCCACACAGCACATCCATTTCCCCGGTGGGGAGAAGCATGGGAGAACATGTTCACCACGCGGCAACGCTGGAAAAATAGAACAGCGGCGTATCGGCGCGGCAGGCGAGGCGGCAGACCCGCGGCTGCGCGCGTCTGACGGCGCCGGTGTGGGTTAGTTCATTGAAAATAATGGGGCCGTATGTTTTGACACGCCGCCTCCGCGCCGTCCCCTTATGTGTGCAACTGTGCATGTGTGTGTGTGTGCGTGCATGGATACAGTGGACCAACAACTAACATGATTTTCTTTGACAGAATCCTCCAGTTGCCTGCTGCCTACGTACCATTTGATCCAGATGGCCCAGTACTCCTGTCAGCCCGTGTTATGACCCAGTGTGGATTACAGTACTGTGCTCTGCAAAGTGATCTGTTGGAGGTTGGCTACTTCATTTAACTTGACAATAAAACAAAAAGAGGTTTCTTAAACAACCAACCAGGTCTGTGCGATCCCATGCCAAAGTGTCAGCACTTGCCCAGCAGTCTGCTGTCACCCAGGTGGTTGCGTGCACGTGCCTATGTACTTCTCTCCCTTAGGGTGTCTTACTAGTAGTTAAGTCTATTGTATACGTATATTGTAAAATTGTGATTACCGGTAACCAATCTTATTTAGACCTGGAACAACAATATGTGACTATACCTTTCAATCCAGAATCCCCTTTTTGTGTAGTGTTGTTTATACCAGTGGTTCTCAACCTGTGGGTCGGGACCCCCAGAGGGGTCCCCAGATGTTTAGCTTAATTACTAACTTTTCTCACTCAACAGTCAACAGTAAGCAGACCAACATACAGTGTAAGTGTATAGAGGGTATCTACACATTTCTAAACTGACAATTTAAGGACTTTTTAATAGCTCTTTGTCAAATATTAGCGGAAGAAATTGTGAAAACAGCCGCACTCTGTGAGCATGTCGATCTGCTATTTTTTACAATATAACCATGTTATATGAAATGTAATGCCTCAACTCTTAGTGTTCGTCAGGGTGGGGGGGTCCCCAGTTAAAATATTATTATTTTGGGGGTCGCGGCCTGAAAAGCTTGAGAACAACTGCTTTATACATCATAGCAACATTAAGTTGCTTGCATACATTACTACAATCTTACATGTTGTGAGATTGTGAGAGAAAAATCTAAAATGACACTGATGCTTTCCCGGTTTTAATGGGTTAAGTTGGAGAAAATGTGGCCATATTTTCCCAGAATATATGGAGATGACTGACGTCTGACATCATAGATGTCTGACAATCAATAAAACATGGATATATTGCCCCCTAAATCGGTTGAATGTTTTGTTTCTACTTTCCTCCCCAAGCGATTCCAGACAGCCTTCTCTGAACTAATGGTGATGGAGGTTTGTGTGAAGTTGTCCAGCTACAACCTGACCCTCGTACGAGTCCAGCTGCTGGCAGCGGCTTCCGTTGCAGACCACAAAGGATCAGAGCAATCTAAAGCCAAGGACCCTGGACACCCTGGACAAGAGGACTTGGCCTATGTGCTCCACACCTCTGGAACAACAGGTCTTCCAAAGACTGTGAGGGTGCCACACAAGTGTATCGTACCCAACATACTACATCTCAGGTTGGTTCAAAGCTACAAGCTCACAGTATATTGCAGTGCGACACGTTGTGAGCTTGTAGTATCTACAATAGCTAAAATTGTGTAGATACCGTAGATCATTTTAGCTATTTTTCACTTGTTGAAAGTATTAAATAAGTACGTTTTGGCCATAGTAGTCTAGTTATTTGTATTATTGGTTCCAGTCAGTTGTTTCTTTGTATATTTGAGTATTTGTCATATTTGCCATGTGCCATTTCTTTCTGCTTAAAGCCTAAAAACGAATGTAATTTGTATTGATAGGTATGTATGTTCCAATGTTCAAAAGGCAATCATTAATCACAAATTAAATATGTGTATGATGACAACTAAAATGTCATGACGTTGGCAGTCCTGACAACACACAGTTCCACATCTGTACTTCACATTCTTAAGATCCCTTTTCTTTGTACCAGAACCTTGTTCCAGATGAGCGCCGAGGACGTGGTTTTCTTGGCCTCCCCGTTGACCTTTGACCCCTCCGTGGTGGAGATGTTTCTGGCCCTGTCCTCGGGGGCGTGTCTCCTCATCGTCCCCACGGTGGTCAGGAAGATGCCCCGGAGACTGGCCCACGTGCTGTTCAACAAGCACAGGCCCACTGTCCTGCAGGTCAGTACACAGAGACTGGCCCACATGCTGTTCAACAAGCACAGGCCCACTGTCCTGCAGGTCAGTACACAGAGACTGGCCCACATGCTGTTCAACAAGCACAGGCCCACTGTCCTGCAGGTCAGTACACAGAGACTGGCCCACATGCTGTTCAACAAGCACAGGCCCACTGTCCTGCAGGTCAGTACACAGAGACTGGCCCACGTGCTGTTCAACAAGCACAGGCCCACTGTCCTGCAGGTCAGTACACAGAGACTGGCCCACGTGCTGTTCAACAAGCACAGGCCCACTGTCCTGCAGGTCAGTACACAGAGACTGGCCCACGTGCTGTCCAACAAGCACAGGCCCACTGTCCTGCAGGTCAGTACACAGAGACTGGCCCACGTGCTGTTCAACAAGCACAGGCCAACTGTCCTGCAGGTCAGTACACAGAGACTGGCCCACATGCTGTTCAACAAGCACAGGCCCACTGTCCTGCAGGTCAGTACACAGAGACTGGCCCACATGCTGTTCAACAAGCACAGGCCCACTGTCCTGCAGGTCAGTACACAGAGACTGGCCCACATGCTGTTCAACAAGCACAGGCCCACTGTCCTGCAGGTCAGTACACAGAGACTGGCCCACATGCATAGGCGGCGCGTATATAAGGCTACGCACGCAGCCTTATATAGACGGCCGCGGCGCTGAGAACAGCTGGCTGTACAAGCTTCAGTCATACAGTATCCTACACACTCACATCGCGTCGCAGATGTGCCCGGTGTGACTCTGAGCTTGGAGGTCTGCTATTCTCTGCACAACATCATCGCGGGACAGAGATAAATTAGGCTTGATGATGGCTGCAGCTGATGTGATCATAGCCTAGTAAGCCTACTCATTGAGCGCAGTCTCCGTCTCTCGGTTCTCAGTGGAGGAAAACGTAGGCTACTCCGATTTTTTACTTAGGTAAAAGTATCAATAGCCTACTGCATTATTGAAATAATTTGTTACAAGTTAAAGTCCGGAATTCAAAATGCACTTAGGTAAAAGTAGGCTACGAAAGTGATGGCATATATAGGCTCACAACGTGTCATAGCGCAGCGCGTTGTGAGCTTGTAGATTGGCTATTTTCAAATAGTCTATAAAACGTTGTTTTATAGCCTAATTTGTTTTATAATATAATAATTTACATCTGCAAAGTAACTAGTAGCTATGTTTTCATATAATTGTAGTGGAGTAAAAATACAATATTTGCATCCGAGATGTTGTGGAGTAGCCTAGTATTGAAGAAAAAAAAAAACATAGCCTCCCCAAACGTTTGGCTCACCCGCCGCCTATGCTCACATGCTGTCCACCAAGCACAGGCCCACTGTCCTGCAGGTCAGTACCAGTGTTGTTTTTGACAGGCAATTTTGATTTAGTTTTAGTCATAGTCTTTTGAATAAAATGTCATTTAGTTTTAGTCATAATTTAGTCACCTGAAAAGTTTTAGTCTAATTTTAGGCGACTAAATCTACAGTTGATTTAGTCAACTAAAATGTATTTTGGCAGGCCTTGATGGTATCGTAATTACACTTGGCTGCGTGCTGAAAATAGCCGATCTACAAGCTCACAACGCGTCGCGCTCACCTGAGAGCAACCAAACATAAAGTGACTCTCTTCAGCACTAGTCCCTCCCTAACGTTTTTGTCTAGTTTTTATTTTGTTGACAAAATTGTCAATATATTTAGTCTTAGTTTTAGTCATCAGAGCTTAGTTTTTATTTCGTTTTCGTCAGTGAAAAAAACACAGTCGACAAACATTTTTCGTCAGTTTTTAGTCGACAAAATCAACACTGGTCAATACACAGAGACTGGCCCACATGCTGTCCACCAAGCACAGGCCCACTGTCCTGCAGGTCAATACACAGTACAATCCATATCGTCGTTGTCGGGTGAAAACCTTGTATGTCCAAAACCGTTCGTTTTGTGTTTATCATTTAAAAAAGGATTTAAACTAGTGAAAACAGCCGATCTACAAGCACACCCCGCGAGGCGTTGTGTGCTTGTAGATCTGCTGTTTTCACTACCTTTGTGCGACGGCCTTTTATGATGAAGCAGGGCTTTACTTTGCGAAAAAAAATATACAAATTTGAATCTTGGAGATACGAGGTTTCTGCCCGACAGTGACGATATGTAAAACATAATAATACAAGTTTATAGCTTGACCCATTTATAGGCCTGAACGCAAATCTGTGCCACTTGAGATTTCAACCACTTTAACCGTTATTTTATGCTTTAAAGGGGAAGACCACCCATTTTCAATATTGAAATATGTCATTAACTCATCTAGTGCCGTTTGCGTGATGTCACGCAATAAGTACTAGAGTACTTACAGTGCCGAATGCGTGATGTCGCGCAAAAAGTAATAAATTACTGTAACGTTGAGTACATTACCGAGTAGAATGGCCGGATGTCCGGAGACGAAAATCCGCGCTGATTTGTCATCATCACGGCTCCACGAGCACACAATAGTCATCCCATAACATTGAGGTGGACGGCCGATCTCATCTTTAATGTCCATTATCTCAAAACAACACTTTAGAAGCGAAGATGGAGGCAGATGCTCGCTTATATAACACATGTATAAACGCTCCATTGCAATCCAGCATGGCACCACGTAAACAATGATCGGTTCCGGCGCACGACCCGATGACGTCAGACCGGAAGTGATCACGCTGTGGCACTTCTGGCTTTCAAAATAAGAGAGTGCAAGCGGATGGAGCCTGCGTGAGGCACTCTGGACATCATTGCGACCGAAAATCGCGGGCACAAAATGAGTTAATATAGAAGAGTTGTGTGGAAACAGAAAAAAAGTTCCCCCCCTTCTGTGTTGCCTAGAACTGGAGGATTGATTTTGGGGTTTGTATTGTAAATTACAATGTGTGATGTCATCAAGTTGTAATTTACAATACAAACCCCAAAATCAATCCTCCAGTTCTAGGCAACACAGAAGAGGGGGAACTTTTTTCTATTTCCACACAACTCCTCTAAGGTATATTAATGACATAGTTCATTATTGAAAATGGGTGGTCTTCCCCTTTAACTATTAAAAAAATCAAACCTCGGTTCGAATTGAAGCGGTGAACTTTTATTCTATGTGTTCTAGAGCTATGAACTCTGTGATCTATACATTCTTCCAATTCTGAATGAATGAATGATTTTATCTGGAGGGCTGAATTGCCATGTGAAGCTTGACCAATCCTCAATTCTGTAGCAAGTAGCAACAGGACGGACGTTACACACATATTCTGGATGTACGGGACAGATAAAACCTGTTCATTCTGGCCTGAAATGACCATATATGGACATGAACGGGACACACAAAGCCACTCCAGATAAAGCCTGTTCATTCTGGACTGGAATGACCATATATGGACATGAACGGGAGGCGGCTTTCACCGCTTCAAAAATAGTGATTAAAAAATAGAAAATTGTGAAAACGATTTACAAGCTCACAACAAGCTCACAAGTTACGAGCTTCTAAATCGTCTATTTCCACACACCACCGCCACGCAACAAAGCATAAAATAAATAAATAAACGGTTAATCGGTTTGCTGATGCATCAAAACAATTCAAATTGCTTAATCAAACAAAGTAATCGACGGTATTATCAAAGAAAGAAAACAATCCATAGTTTCAGCCTCCAATATGGATGCTTACTCAGCCGATAGGGCATGCCTTATTATTCCTCTCCTTCTCCTCACTTGCTTTTTTGGCGCTGTCCTTTAGGGCTGTCACGATTATGACATTTGACATGACTATTATTTGTCCCTCAAATAATTGCGATTAACGATTTAATTGTGTTTTTGTCGTTGACAATTACATCTGTTTGGCTCTTAGGCTTTTAAGTTGCACATGGTAGATATGACACATACCGGTAACCTAAATATACAAAGAAATTACTGACATATTTTACAACTTTATACTTAAACAAGACGAACCTCGGTTCGAAGTGAAGCGGTGGACAGATAAAACCTCCAATAGCACATGAAACCAAGTCATTTGATGAGACGATCAAATTGTACATGTTCCTCTCCATGCTGACTATAGCAAAGTTAATAATTATTTAGTATAAACCATGCTATTACCTATAGGGTTGAATTGTCATGTGAAGCTTCACCAATCCAATGCAATAGGTGAGACCTATGCAATAAGTGAGACCTATTGCATATTTGAAAAAGCCTATTCATTCTGGACTGATATTTTACACGTACGGGACAGGAAAAACCTGTTCATTCTGGCCTGGAGTGACCATATATGGACATAAGGTAACGGACATTGTGTTTTTGAAAAACCCTGTTCATTCTGGACTGAAATGACCATATATGGGCGTGGTACACAGATTCATTGGAGGTAACGGACATTCTGTTTTTGAAAAAACCTGTTCATTCTGGACTGAAATGACCATATATGGGCGTGATACACACAAAGCCATTCATTGGAAGCGGTTTCCACCGCTTCAAAAAGAAATAGCCGATCTCACAACGCGTCGCATCGCGACGTGTTGTGAGCTTGTAGATCTGCTATTTCCACTATTTTTATTATTTTTTTTAAATATAAGAACATTTTTCAACATGGAAACGATTATGAAAAATAATCACGATTATGTCAAAAAGTCACGATTAGACGATAATAATGTAATAATTGTGACAGCCCTACTGCCCTTCTTGCGGTTCTCCTGCGACGCATGGTGGACCTTCTGCGTTAATTGGTTCGCTGATAGATCAAAACAATTCTAAATACTTCATGAATCAAAGTAATCGATGGCATTATCGAAGAAAGAATAACAATCCCTAGTTTCATCTTCCTCCAACATGGATGCTTACTCAGCCGATACGGCGCGCCTTCTTCTCCTTCTCCTCACCTCACCGTTTTTGGCACGGGCCTCCTGCGACGCCAGGTGGATCTTCTGCGTCTCCTGGTGGTCGTTGCGGCTGCAGCTGCGCGTCTCCTCCTTCTCCCGGGCCTCACGAACGCAGCCGAGGTCCTCCTCCTGCGTCTGACCCTTCTCTTGGGACCCGCCGCCGCCTTTGCGGTTTTCCTCCTCCTTCTCCTCCTCGCTTCTGCCTTCACTGGGGGAGCGGAAGCCTCTGCGGTAGCTAAAACCGGGGCGACGTCCTCCATCTTCTCGATTGAGGAATTTATTTTACTTTTAGTTTATGAGTTAAACAACTCATTATTTCTGTCTTGCTCAGGGGCATAGTTCCGCCGATTTAAAACGAATCCTCCTTGAGCGCTATAGAGAGATCTCTCTCTATAGCGCTGCTGCTACTAAAAGATTTGCCATTTCAGATCATGACAAGTGACAAGCCAGTGGGCCAATTACTGTACATGAGTTATATTTTGTCGTTGTCGGGTGGAAACCTTGTATGTCCAAAACCGTTTGTTTTGTATTTATCATTTTAAAAATGATTTAAACTAGTGAAAACAGCCGATCTACAAGCACACAACGCCTCGCACCGCGAGGCGTTGTGTGCTTGTAGATCTGCTGTTTTCACTACTTTTGTGCGACGGCCTTGTATGATGAAGCAGGGCTTTGCTTTGCGAAAAAATGTATAACTTTGAAACTTGGAGATACGAGGTTTCTGCCCGACAGTGAGGATTTACTTTGTTGGCCGCCCAGCCCCCAAAATGGAACGACCTGGACCGGCCTGGACCGGCCGGGAATGAACCGGCCGTTCGGGAGTTGTCCCGTTTTTCCCAATGGCCAGCACGTCCCTGGCCTAGGTGCTTGGACCACTACCATGTGCCCCAGGCACGCTCTGACAGCTCTTGCCGCAGACGTTGTCGTCGGGCTTCATGGCCGGAAAGAGCAGAACCTCCTTGATGTTGTTAGAGTCTGTGAGGAACATGGTGAGACGATCAATGCCCATACCCCAACCGGCAGTTGGTGGCAGACCATATTCTAGTGCTGTGCAGAAGGTTTCGTCGATGCACATAGCCTCATCATCACCCTCAGCTTTGGCCTTGGCCTGCTGCTCAAAGAGCTCCCTCTGCCTGACAGGATCGTTCAACTCCGTGTAGGCATTGCAGATCTCCTTCCCCATCACAAAGAGCTCGAAGCGCTCGGTCAGGCCTTTGTCCGTCCGGTGTCCTTTTGCGAGAGGGCTCATGATTTGAGGATGGTCACGGATGAAGGTGGGGTTGACGCACTTGACTTCGAGGAATTCTCCCACCAACTTGTCGAGGAGGCGGGCAGTGGTTCTGGGGGGAGGACATTCCACTCCTCTTTGGGCACACAGCTCGTCAAAGAATTTGCGAGTCTTGTCACTGTCATAGGTTTCGGGATGAGGGAACGTAACTTCCATTTCCTTTGCAAGGTCACGTGTCATGGACACTTTTGTGAATGGTGGAGTGAAGTCAATCTCGTAGGCCTTTCCCTCTGGACCATGATAAGTTACCTTGTACCCACCAGTGATGTGCTTCACCATCCCTGACAGAAGTTCCTCTGTGATTGTCATCAAGTCATTGTAATCGGCATAGGCCATGTAGAATTCACAGGTGGTAAACTCTGGATTATGAGTGAGATCAATACCCTCATTTCTGAACTGACGGCCAATCTCATACACCCTGTCTAAACCACCAACCACAAGCATCTTGTGGTAGAGCTCGGGTGCGATTCTCATGTGGAGCTTCATGTCCAGCTCGTTGTGATGAGTGACAAAAGGACGAGCCACTGCTCCGCCAGGAATCTGGTTCATCATTGGTGTCTCAACCTCCAAGAATCCCAGCTGGTCCAGGAAGCTGCGCAGGTAGGTGATGATTCTGCTACGCGTTACAAACTTCTGCCTCACATAGTCGTTGAGCATCAGATCCAGGTAGCGCTGACGGAATCTGGTCTCCTTGTCTTTTAGCCCAGACCTGTGAAGATGTGGCAACATATGCAAACAGGGTGAAAGTAGAGTCATCTCTTTTGGAATGATGCTCAGCTCTCCTTTCTTTGTTTTCCCAGGATTACCACGTACGCCGACGATATCGCCTCGTCGCAGCTTGTTGTTGACGGCTTCAAATTCCTCCTCGGACCCGTCGTAGAACTTTGAGTTTGCCATAACCTGCAACTTGACACCTTCCCCTCGCAAGTCATAGAATAGCAATTTAGCACCAGCTACCCTCTTGGCATGGATGCGGCCCGAGACCTTAATAACATCCGTTAGATGTACTCCCTGCTCCGGCTTTTCAGGCTGTAGATGGCTGTATTTCTCAATGAATTCTGTGAGTGACATTTCCACATCATATTTATGTGGGTAAGGGTCCTCGCCCTTGCTCTTCAGAGCTTGGATGGCCTGGGTACGGATCTTGAAGTATTGATTAGGCTCCAGAGTCTCCTCATCCACCTGAAGGTCATATTGAGCTCTTTTATCATGGCATTCCTTCTTCTGCTCCGCCTGCTCTGTAGCTCCTTTCTCAGCTGCCTTTTTTTCAGCTTTCAGTTTCCTTTTTAGCTCATTTTTGCTGATGTGTTCGGTCATCCTTTTGTTGATATGAATTCGTTCTCCAGGGGGACTGGTTTCAAGGATTAGGACCCGCCGCAGTGGTGTCCGGTAAGAACTTTAACCGAGATGTCTTGAATCGTATGGAAGGTTCAGAGGTCTTGCTGGGAGAGCTAGCTGAAGGTCTTGAGATGGTTGGATGTGATGATAAGCAATGAGATTCAGCAATCCTGGAGATAGAGTAAGAGTCGAGGAATGTTTCTGATCCTTCGGTGAGAAGATGCCCCTATTTATAGGGCTTTATTCGTGCTTCCCTGAACCCTTCTCCATATATGGGTCGTTATAGGGCTCATTTGTGTACGGTATGACATCAACGTGTTGTCATCCCTATGGAGATTTCTGACTGTATGACGTGAGATCAATTGACAGCCTTCTTTACAGTTGAGTTTGCAGCTGAAAAATAGCTTTGAACTTAACCAAAATGACCTCTGCCTCAAGAACGCTAATGTGGGGTGCGACTAGAACTTAAACCAGAATATATACAGTAATTCGGAAAGGGGTCAGGGAAGCTAGTTTAAGCCGAGTGAGCACGATCATAGTCATTCGTTTCAATGGTATCGTCATGTAAAGCCTAGTGGAGATAGTTATACTTATATGGAGTTTGTGATGTCAGTCGTAGATGTGTTGGTCAGCTCCGTGTATGAAGTTCCAAGTGATGATTTGGGGGTTTTACAATACAAACCCCAAAATCAATCCTCCAGTACTTATTTCCAACTCAAAGGTATATTAATGACATAGTTCAATATTGAAAACGGGTGGTTCTCCCCTTTAAATTTCTAATTTACTTGGCTCATTGGCTCAAAGCCAAAATTAGGCTTCTGTATGTGCAGTGCACACAGAGTTTGAGCGAATGGCCTTTAAAAAGGACCGTTTTGGGTAGCTTCTGTCTCACGTTGTCTTTCTGTAAGTTAAGCATAGTCATTTTAGCAATATGGTGCAGCCTCAGCTTAAAGGACAACTTTAGTTTTTTACAACAAGGGTTCATATTTTAGATTGTAATTAGAGAAAAGAAAAAGTGAGTGTTAAAATATTTTCATTTGCTTTGATCTAATGTTTTATAGCGTTTACCGTGCTAAAATGTGGGGCATGCGTACGCATGGGGGCATGCGTACAAGTGGCTAAATATGTATTTTTAGACACAATAAGCCAGCAGTTTCTTTATCGCTATTCACAGTAACACTTCTAGCCCCCCTAAGTCACATCCAACCATGAAAGGCTGCGTTGTATCTTGGGAATGGGCTTATTCTGTGTAAAATGACATATTTAGCCACTTGTACGCATGCCCCCAACCACTGAAATGAGAATCTCTAAAACAATAGAAAGAAGTAAATGAAATAATTTTAACACTCATCTTTTATATTATTCTTTAATTACAATCTAAAATATGAACCCTTGTTGTAAAAAACTAAAGTTGTCCTTTAAAGAACAGGGACACAACTAACTTCATCAGTGTATGGTGGTGACTTGTTTTCATCTGGAATCTGCTGCATATGCCTGGCGAAAAACCCACTCTGCTGCCTTCACCGTGCCTATGTGTTCTAGAGCTATGAACTCTGTATATACATTCGGTTCAAAGTGAAGCGGTGAACTTTTATTCTATGTGTTCTAGAGCTTCAGAATTCAGAATTCTGAATGATTTTATCTGGAGGGCCGAATTGTCATGTGAAGCTTGACCAATCCTCAAAGTATGGTCTCATTGGACATTTTTAATCATCCAATCATCAGACCGGGACGGACACTACACACATATTCTGGACGTACGGGACAGATAAAACCTGTTCATTCTGGACTGAAATGGCCATATATGGACATGAACGGGACACACATGGGACACACATGTACGGACAGATAAAACCTGTTCATTCTGGACCGAAATGTCCATATATGGACATGAACGGGACACACATGTACGGACAGATAAAACCTGTTCATTCTGGACCGAAATGACCATATATGGACATGAACGGGACACACATGTACGGACAGATAAAACCTGTTCATTCTGGACCGAAATGACCAAATATGGACATGAACGGGACACACAAAGCCACTCCTTGGAAGCGGCTTTCACCGCTTCAAAAATAGCAGATAAACAAGCTCTTTGTATGTGAGCTTTTTTTTTTCAAAAATCGTGAACATAATTATGTGCAAGTCTTTGAATATGTTTGACCCGATTCTATAAATGTCTTCTAAATCCTTTTTCAAAATCAGTGGTTCTCAAACTTTGTCATGTCAAGGACCCCCAAAATGACATGTACTTGGCCGCGGACCCCCAATCTCATAATATGTTGTTCCAGGGACCACCCAGAAGCAAATATTCGAGTTACAAATGTTCACTTTTAGAAAGATACATTCAAAGACTTGCAAAAAGAAAAACATTTAAAAAATAGCAGATATACAAGGCCGCAGTGCGGCACTCGGTGCTGCGCTGCGAGCTTGTATATCTGCTATTTGTCAATCAGGGTTCTTCAACGTTTTCAGGCCAAGGACCCCTTAGCTGAGAGAGATGAAGCAGGGACCCCCACTACATATCGGACAAAATTGTGTTGCAGATTTTCAAAGATTTCATAGACTTGTTTGACAGCACGGTCATCAGTCTCTGTTGGACGCGTGTTAATGTGTTTTTTCAGACATTTAACCACTTAAATCGTCGATACTTACTCAATTTGATCTGCTCTCTTTTTAAACCTCTACACCAAACCGATTTGCCAAAAATAGCCGATCTACAAGCTCTCAATGCCTCGCAGCACGAGGCGTTGTATCATGTTACAAATCGATAAATGCCCTACAAAGGCAGAGTGCAGTAACTACGTTTTCGAATTTCACCAAAAAATGGGTTTAAAAGTGTTACAGCTTATCAGCCAAATGAGATAAATATATAAAAGTGATATTACACTGATTGTACATCTGTTCTTGAGGTAATTGTTCATCCCCCAATATCATGAAGGCTAATTTGACCGTTGGGCGACACAAATAAGTCGGTGTGTCCCAAAACGTAGCTACTGCACTCTGCCTTTGTAGGGCAGTTACAGGCTGAGGGTATTAGTCGTATGATTCTACCCAGGACATCCCTCTTCCTGTTGCAGTAGATTAGAGTTTATCATGATTGATTATGTGTGACGTTATAGAGTAGATCATGTATTCATTGATTATATTAATATCTAGGTCTGTGTGATGATACTAATACTTGATAGTTAGGAGTCGAGAGGTCTTTAGTAGGCCTCAGTACTATTGTTTTGGTAAAGCCTATCTTGTTATTGCGACCGTAGGTCGCATTTACTACCAAAACCTCCACGGGCTGTCCGTCTGTCAGTGAGTGAGTGAGTCAGTCGGTCACACTTTTGCCCTGCTCATATCTCCACAACCGTTGCCCCCATCCATGCCAAATTTTGCACACACACTCCTTACCTGCCAAACTACAACCTCCAAGGACCCCCGCAGCTCCAGGGACCCCCAGGTCCCTGGGGGACCCCCAGGTGTCACACGTCACATGTCACACTTTTGCCCTGCTCATATCTCCACAACCGTTGCCCCCATCCATGCCCCATTTTGCACACACACTCCTTACCTGCAAAACTACAACTTCCAAGGACCCCCGGAGCTTCAGGGACTGGGGGACCCCCAGGTGTAAAAAATGACCAAATGTGCAAAAATGACCAAATGACCACCCCAACGGGGCTGCTCACGGGGAATTCCTGGGGACCACCCACTCCTGGTGCTCCACAACGGATGCAAAAGTGGTGGCGCCCCCAGTGGAGGACCCCCTCCACTGCAGCTCACATAAAATGCCGTAACTCGGGCTAGGAGCGTCCGGGAGAGCCGGGGCCGGTACCTATTTGTCCGCCAAGGCAACGCGGACACCCCACCCCTCTTTGTGTATACATGTGACCTACGGTCGCTTATCTCCCGATTAGGGAGTCTTACTGGTGGTACAGCTCGTTCCAGAGGCCTTGAAGCCACAGTATAACTCTACTGTTTGACCATTCTTCTTGGCAGAACTCTTTTACCCCTGCCCAGAGTGTTAATTGTACTTCTGTCCATGATATCATGATACATAAACTTGACCACACCACCACCCAGTGTTGTTTTTGACAGCAAATTTTGATTTAGTTTTAGTCATAGTCTTTTCAATAAAATCTCATTTAGTTTTAGTCTAAATTTAGTCGACTAAATATCATGAGATTTTAGTTGACTAAATCTACAGTTGATTTAGTCAACTAAAGTGTATTTTGGCAGGCCTTGATGGCATCGAAATGACTGATTTTACACTTGGTTGCATGCTGAAAATAGCCGATCTACAAGCTCACAACGCGTTGCGACGCGTTGTGAGCTTGTAGATCTGCTATTTTCAGCAAGCAACACATGAGAGCAACCAAACATAAAATGACTTTTCCTCCACTAGTCCCTCCTAGTTTTTATTTTGTTGACGAAATTGTCAATATATTTAGTCTTAGTTTTAGTCATCACAGCTTAGTTTTTATTTCGTTTTTATTTAGTTTTCGTCAGTGAAAAAAAAACGCAGTCGACACACATTTTTTCGTCATAGTTTTAGTCGACGAAATCAACACTGCCACCACCTAATATAAATTGTCTTGTCTCCTCATTTTCTCATGATTATTATTGATTGATCTGAATTCCACCACACTGTCTGTCCGCCAACAGGTGACTCCTGCTCTGCTGGGCCGGTTGGGCCGGCGTGCTCTGCGGGGGCAGGTGTTGTGCGCCGGCTCCTCTGTGCGGGTGTTGGCGCTGGGCGGCGAGGCCTGCCCCTCTCCGGCCCTGCTCAGGAGCTGGAGGCAGGAGGGCAACCAGACCCGCATCTACAACATCTACGGCATCACAGAGGTCTCCTGTTGGGCCTGTTGCTACCGAGTCCCCGAGAGTCTGCTGCTGCCGTCCAACGGCCAGTGAGTAGGGCTGTCACAATTATTACATAATCGTCTAATCGCAATTGTTTTTACATAATCACGATTATTTTTCATAATCGTGAATGTTGAAAATGTTTCATATATAAGTAAAAAATAGTGGAAATAGCAGATCTACAAGCTCACAACGCGTCGCATCGCGACGCGTTGTGAGCTTGTAGATCGGCTATTTCCACTATCAATGTTATTTTTTAAGTAGAAAGTTGTCAAATATGTCCATTATTTCTTTGTATATTTAGGTCATGTGTCTTATCTGCCAGGTGCAACTTCAAAGCCTAAAAGCCAAACAGAAATGTAATTATCAACGACAAAAACACAGTCAAATCGTTAATCGCAGTTATTTGAGTGACAATTAATCGTTGTGTAAAATGTCATATCGTGACAGCCCTACCAGTGAGTGCGCTCTACGAGGGTTGTCATGGTTACAGATAAAGCTAAAGACTGGAAGTAAAAAGGAATCATTTTCCACCATCATTTTGTGATTATTCTTTCATTCTACCCTTTTCAGCCATCTACAAATCAAGGCTAATTAGTCAATTCCTAAAACTAATACACTACAACTAATTCAAACTACATTTTTTTTTTTTTTTTTTTTTAATCCCACGATTTTTGTAACCCATTTTTTCACCCGGTGCCAATTGCCTAAGCTGTGATCCTGGGCTCTACTCTCCCTCTGCCAACCTGGGGAGGGCCCCGAACTGAGCTCATGCTTCCTTCAATGCATGAGGAGTGAGCAGGCCGCTTCTTATCACCTGACAGGGGGAGCTTCCCCGGTTGGACGTAGCGCGTGGAAGGAACACGTTATTCCAACCAGTTCCATTCCCCTCCATCAGGCGCCCCGGCTGGCCAGGGGGAGGCTTTATAGAGACCAGGATTACTGCATGTTTTTGTGAGGGTATCTACCCTAGGAGACACGGGGAGAACATGCAAACTCCACACAGAAAGGCCCTTTTGCCAACCCCACCTAGGGTGTGGGCACTGATGCAAACTACATTTTAATCAAAGCCAAACTGCCACGACTAATGTTTTGATACAGTATTATATTTCTACAGTATACAGTCTCTCTCTGCCTCTCTGACAAAGAGAGAGAAAGGCATTGATGTTGATCTCATGTTGAACCGTGACATAGACTTCTTGTATACGGCATATTATTTACCATACATTAACTTTGAAAAAAAGGAAAGACATTCTGCCATCACAGGATTGTGGCTTGATGGAAGGCCTGACTTCTAGATGTCAATCAATGACTAGGGCTGTCACGATATGCCATTTTACATGACGATTAATTGTCACTCAAATAATTGGCGATTAACGATTTAATTGTGTTTTTGTCGTTGATAATTGCGACCGTAGGTCGCACTTACTACAGAAAGCTGCTCGAGGTGTCCGTCTGTCCGTCCGTCCGTCCGTCCGTCACACACGTCACACGTCACACTTTTGCCCTGCTCATATCTCCGCAACCGTTGCCCCGATCCATGCCAGATTTTGCACACACACTCCTTACCTGCCAAACTACAACCTCCAAGGACCCCCGGAGCTCCAGGGACCCCCAGCTCCCTCGGGGACCCCCAAGTGTAAAAAATGAGCACATGTGCAAAAATTACCAAATGACCACCCCAACGGGGCTGCTCACGGGGCATTCCCGGGGACCACCCACTCCTGGTGCTCCAGAACGGATGCAAAAGTGGTGGCGCCCCCAGTGGAGGACCCCCTGCCACTGCAGCTCACATAAAATGCCGTAACTCGGGCTAGGAGCGACCGGGAGAGCCGGGGCCGGTACCTATTCGTCCGCCTTGGCGGCGCGGAGACCCCACCCCTCATTTCTCACATGGCCCTCTAGCGCCACCATGAGGCCGATTCAGATTTTGCCCTAAAATCACGGAAATCACTACACAGTATGTCTACACTCATGTCATCAACATGCTCAGGAAGATTTTGGAAAAACAAATTTTTGCTCTATTTGTGGAGATAAGTGACCTACGGTCGCTTATCTCCCGATTAGGGAGTCTTACTGGTTACATTTCTGTTTGTCTTTTAGGCTTTGAATTTGTACATGGTAGATATGAGACATAACCTAAATATACAAAGAGATTACTGACATATTTGACAACTTTCTACTTAAAAAATAACTTCTACGATCTACAAGCTCACAACGCGTCGCATTGTGAGCTTGTAGATCTGCTATTTCCACTATTTCTGACATTTTTCAACATTCACGATTATGACGATTATGACAAAAATAATTGCGATAATGTCAAATACTCACGATTAGACGATTATGTAATAATTGTGACAGCCCTATCAATGACTCATGTTTACTTCTCTTCCAGAGCAGAGTGCTCCGTGCCATTAGGAGCCCCTCTGATGGGAACCAGTGTGGAAGTAAGAGATGAGCGTGGCTGCATCGTCACCCAGGGAGAAGGACAGGTGTTCATAGGTTAGTAAGAGATGAGCGTGGCTGCATCGTCACCCAGGGAGAAGGACAGGTGTTCATAGGTTAGTAAGAGATGAGCGTGGCTGCATCGTCACCCAAGGAGAAGGACAGGTGTTCATAGGTTAGTAAGAGATGAGCGTGGCTGCATCGTCACCCAGGGAGAAGGACAGGTGTTCATAGGTGGGAAAGATGTCCTGTAGTCCAGGGGTTTTCAAAGTGGGTGACGGGGCACCCCGGGGTGCCGCGACGGCAGTCCAGGGGTGCCGCAAGATAATTTGATGATATTTGGAATTCATTTGGACACTTGAAAAAATATTCAGTATCATTTTAAACTTGAAGTACAAATTTATTTTCAGTCAGTTCTAACCAAAATGGCTATTATCTCAATGTTTTCCTCGCAACATAATCACTAAAATATCGTCACTGTCGGGCAGAAACCTTGTATCTCCAAGTTTCAAATGTGTTCGTCTTTTGGTAAAGCCCAAAGCCCTGCTTCATCATACAAGACTGTCGCACAAAACTAGTGAAAACAGCCGATCTACAAGGGTTGTTTGCTTGTAGATCTGCTGTTTTCACTAGTTTAGTACATTTTATAGATGATAAATACAAAACGAACGGTTTATGGACATACAAGGTTTCCACCCGACAACGACGATATGCTATAAATATAAGGTGCTGGGAGTGAAAATTATAATGTAGGGGTGCCTCAGATAAAAAAATATATTTATGGGGTGCCCTGAGACAAAAAAGTTTGGGAACCCCTGCTGTAGTATATATATATCCATATTATATCCATGCTGTTGGTGAGAAACCTGTCATCTCCATCTTTTAACCTTTTGTGATTTTATTTCTTTTGAGATTTCTGTTTTAATCACATAAGCCTTCATGTTATACATTTAAATGTCAAAAATAGCGAACACATCCAATCTACCAGCTCACAACAAGTTGCAGTGACACACGTTATGACCTTGTAGATCAGCTATTTGTGCCAAAATAAAACAATAGATATTATCTTCACAATGTCGATATTGAATTATTTGGTTACAATGGTTAATTTTTTAGATGTTGTCCATATTGCCCAGCCCTACAGTACATATACTGTACATACAGTACATATACTGTACATACAGTGGAATCAAAGTGAACTCCATAAACCAGTGAAAACAGCCGATCTACAAGCACACAACGCCTCGCGACGCGAGGCGTTGTGTGCTTGTAGATCTGCTGTTTTCACTATACATTTTATAGATGATGAATAAAAAACGGTTTTGGACATACAAGGTTTCCACCCGACAACAACGATATGCTATAAATATAAGGTGCTGGGAGTGAAAATTATAATGTAGGGGTGCCTCGGATTAAAACAATATATTTATGGGGTGCCCTGAGACAAAACTGTTTGGGAACCCCTGCTCATAAACACCACGGTTGTCACTGACCTTCATGCAGGAGGGGAGGACAGAGTGTGTCTGCTGGACAGTGAGGTGACTGCTGTCCCTGGGACCATGCGCGCCACTGGAGACTGGGTGGAGGTCCGGGACAAACACATGCACTTCCTGGGACGCAGAGACCGACTGGTCAAACGCCACGGACAACGGGTCAACTTGGACAGCTTGCAGCAAGTGAGGAAGGACTATTATGTTGTTTTCTACTACTAATTCCACATTTTCACTTTAGTTGTTCTCTACCAGAGGCGTGAATTGGGTATGGCAAGGTATGGCAGCTTAGTTACAGCATGGGTGCGAGCACGACTCCAACTCATTTCAACATTGCTTAACTTCTTACTGGGTGCACGGTCGGGAAACGTATCTATACAAGAAATCTCAAAGAGAACACCAGCACTCACGGACAAGTCCATTTAAGGCACTTTTTATTTTAAGTTTTTTTGGTCAAGGTAAGCTGCAAAGCAGCAGCAACGGACGCGTTTCGGCGTTTAGCCTTCTTCAGCGTTGTATGTTGTGGAAAAGACAGTGTCACATTTTATAATGTCTGTAGGAGCGACACCTTTCTCTGTCCGTGTAACAACAACTACCGACCCACTTAAATCAAGTGCGAATTACAATAGATATAGTCTAGACTAGTCTTAAAGAAATACATCACAATTCATTTTACACAAACAGTCAAAAATACAAATAATCTGAGTCGGTTCCAAGGTATCAATCAAAAAGCTTAATATATTAATTTAGCCAATAATTAAAAGAGGTTGGGGATCGAAACTGAGAGGCTGTGGTGGTACCATACACATAAGTCAGGGCATATAAAAAACATAACAAAATAATTACTAAATTCAATACAGGTAAGAAAAGTTTTCATGTGTCTATCTTATCCAGTCCTATAGTAACAACTAAGCAAATATATTAGGGCCTATTCATTCCACAAATTAGTATTAAAACAAAAGAAAGAAAAGATGAGAAGATGTATACAGTATTAAGTCTGCCAAAATGGCTATAATCAAGTTCATTATTTGATGAGAAGACAGGTAAAGACAAACCAACTGAAACACATAATGTTAAGCTTTTAAGTGTTTAACTGTTGAACGGAAAGTCACAGAGATCCTCTCTTCTAAATATTCTATTTGAGTCCACCCTCTCTCGAAAGGTTGTCGAAAGAGCTATACGTACACGAGCAAAGGACAAAAATAGCCAAGTATTTTAAACGTAAAAGTCTTTGTCACAATACCTAATCATAGAAAGAACAGTTTAGGTTTTACCAACTAAGGCAAACAGGAAAAAAGAAAAGAAAAAAACTATTGAAACAACAAAAATAATACAGATAGTTCTCTATAAAGGCTAGACACCTTTTAGCCTTTATAGAGAACTATCTGTATTATTTTTGTTGTTTCAATAGTTTTTTTCTTTTCTTTTTTCCTGTTTGCCTTACAGACATTATAAAATGTGACACTGTCTTTTCCACAACATACAACGCTGAAGAAGGCTAAACGCCGAAACGCGTCCGTTGCTGCTGCTTTGCAGCTTACCTTGACCAAAAAAACTTAAAATAAAAAGTGCCTTAAATGGACTTGTCCGTGAGTGCTGGTGTTCTCTTTGAGATTTCTTGTAAAGGTATGGCAGCTGCCATACCTTGGCTACAGGGGGGGAAAAATGTAAATGTACTCCTTAAAGGGGAAGACCACCCATTTTCAATATTGAACTGTGTCATTAATATACCTTAGAGGAGTTGTGTGGAAATAGAAAAAAAGTCCCCCCCCCCCCCCCCCCCCCTCTGTGTTGCCTAGAACTGGAGGATTGATTTGGGGGTTTGTATTGTAAAGTACAACTTGATGACATCACACATTGTACTTTACAATACAAACCCCAAAATCAATCCTCCAGTTCTAGGCAACACAGAAGGGGGGGGGGAACTTTTTTTCTATTTCCACACAACTCCTCTAAGGTATATTAATGACATATTTCAATATTGAAAATGGGTGGTCTTCCCCTTTAAAATAAATTCATCATGCCTCTTGCTAAGGTATGGCAACATGACTGGTGCTTTGCGCGCGTGCAAGACACCAGTCATGTTGCCATACGGTACCTTAGCTTTGACACCAGTCATGTTGCCATATGGTACCTTAGCTTTGACACCAGTCATGTTGCCATACGGTACCTTAGCTTTGACACCAGTCATGTTGCCATACGGTACCTTAGCTTTGACACCAGTCATGTTGCCATACGGTACCTTAGCTTTTGCTCAGCTGACACCAGTGTTCTTTACAGGGTACAGATGTGTTTTGGGCTTCACCCAGCTAAGATATACCCATGTATATCATCTCTAAGATATACCCATGTATATCGTCTCTCGTCGGGTGGAAACCTCATTATGTCCAAAACTGTTAACTTTTCAGGATTCAAATTCTAAATGAGCAGATCTACAAGCTCAAAACACGTCACTTTGTGCTGTGTTTTGAGCTTGTGGATCTGCTTTAGAAAAAGAAAAACACACACACACACAAGCTTAACTCAGACGACTTAAATCGACTTTTACTTAGATTTTTTTTTTTTTTTTTTTTTTAATTTAAAAATTTTTTTTTTTTTGGACCCCATTAAATCTAGTAAACATGATTTCAATCGCGATTTTGCATGTTCCACCCCCCATACAACCCCATCTTTCATACAGGGTAGCCATCTTTGCTTACATAACATGTAAAACATAATGGCTATTATCTCAAGAATGCCTGAACGGATTTCCAATCTGTTTTTTTTGTTTGAAAGCTGTGAACAGCCTGCACAAACATGGTGCATGATCTGTGCATGGGCGTGCATGATCTGTGCACTATAAATTACATGGAAGTCTATGTAGAGGGCTGGCAGGGAGAACCCAAAGAAGGCATATTTAATTGGCAGTAACTGAGTTAAAGTATGGAGATGAGCAGTTTCTGCCCGCCAACAGCATTACAGCCCGTCTCCCTGGAGGCTGCCAGAGATGGACCAAGTACTCCACCCCAGTACTTTTCTTTAAGAGTACAAATACTACGGGTCAACATGTACATGTACATGTACTCCACTCCAAGTAAAAGTAGCTCAATCAAAATGTTACTCAAGTAAGAGTAAAAAGTACTTGCTTTTAAATGTATTAAGTAGCCTAGTCCAGGGGTTTTCAAAGTGGGTGACGGGGCACCCTGGGGTGCCGTGACGGCAGTCCAGGGGTGCCGCGAGATCATTTGATAATATTTGGAATTTATTTGGACACTTAAAAATATTTAGTATCATTTTAAACTTTGAAGTACAAAGTTATTTTCAGTCATTTCTAATCAAAATGTCTATTATCTCAACGTTTTCCTCGCAACATAATCAGTAAAATATCGTCACTGTCGGGCAGAAACCTTGTATCCCCAAGTTTCAAATGTGTACTGTTGCACAAAACTAGTGAAAACAGCCGATCTATCGCGAGGCGTTGTGTGCTTGTAGATCTGCTGTTTTCACTAGTTTAGTACATTTTAAGGATGATAAATACAAAACGAACAGTTTTGGACATACAAGGTTTCCACCCGACAACGATGATATGCTATAAATATAAGGTGCTTGGCCTGGGAGTGAAAATTATAATGTAGGGGTGCCTCGGATTAGAAAATATGGAGTGCCCTGAGACAAAAACGTTTGGGAACCCCTGGACTAGTCAACAGTACATGCTTTTAAAAATACTTTAAGTACAAGTAAAAGTAAGAGTACCTGTCTTATTTTTCACATCAATGAATTACTGTAATATTTCACAATGAATTGATATGGGCTTGTAACTCTTTTTAATGCATGCATTGATGTGCTTGCTTGTAGAACACTACTTAAATACAGTACACAAGTAAATGTACTGTTACTGTCCACCACTGCGCTGCCTGCCAGGTACAAGCTACGTCGCAACGCAATGGCCGACACTCCAAATGAGGATAGTATTTTGCGGGGCGTCGCTCACGCCGCGGGCAGTGCGGATGAGCTGTTATGATGTGTCACTCCAACCAGGGATGGGTATCGTTTAGGGATGTCCCGATACCACTTTTTTGCTGACCGAGTACGAGTACAAGTACTTCATGTTGAGTACTCGCCGATACCGAGTACCGATACGAGTACAATTAATAATACAAAATGTATTTAAATTACGCTTTTTTTTTCCTCTAAAAAAATATATTATCCAATTTCCGCAACTATAACATAATGTCAAATTATTATTTTTTTCTGGTATTCTCAGAAATGCATTCATTGATTTAGCCCACAGCAATCTGAGTTCCCAGAGGTAATTTCTTCCACCACTAGGTGGCGAAGCCCACAGAATCTCTATTCTCTTCAATCAATCGTCTTTTTTCAGCTGTGCTACACTGGCAGGCAGGCACGTACACACATTGACAATTTGACATCAACGGGGGCTTGAGCCCCTGCCAGATCAGTCTGTAAAAAGTGTCCATGAATGCATTTTTTTTACTATGGTAAAAAATGCAAATGTCCCCGGGCCCTTTCCATACCATAACTGAAGGCTGCATTCAAGAGAATTGTCCACCAAAAGGCCTTCTAGAAATATCAGCCCCTGCCTCTCTAAGATTTCTCTGCACGTCCCTGCAGACGGACACACACTTCACCGAGAGAGCGAGCTTGCAAGACAAGAGCGACAGAGACAAACAAACAAATACACACACACAGCTTTCTAGTGGGAAGTTTAACTTACCTACAGTAGCCTATACTTTGCAATTTGCGTGAGGTGGTGAAGGATATATGAAAGAGATTAAACTTTAGAGGTAAGTTTAGCGCAACAAGGCATGCCGTGATGCTGATGCCTTTAAGTGGTCGCAGCTGTATCGTTGGAGCACTGGTGCCTCGTTCGCAGTGCGGCACTGTGAGCTTGCATATCTGCTATTTTTCAATAGCAAAAGTATAAAATAATTAAGGCCCTGGCTTTCACCTTGAGCCCTAGTAACTCAGTCCCACTTTTCTCCCCCTTGTGACGCCCCAGCAGAGTATCGGGCGCTGCCGTGAGAAGTATCTGGCGAGTACGAGTACAGCAAAATAGGGTTGTATCGGGTCGAGTACCGATACCACGAGTACCGATACCGCATCCCTAGTATCGTTCACCTTTGAATCGATACGATACCCTTTTCGATACCATTTTCGATACTTTTTATTTAAGTTTAACTTCAACACGGAAAGAGTGGTGACTCACTGCTGCGGTAGAGCAGAGGTGATGATGATGATCACACAGTGTGGTGGAGAGTATAGACGTTGGATAATCATCATAATAATAAACATTATAGGCTATTGTCGGCTATTTTCCACAGTAACGAGTGTAGCCTACTAAAGCAGTCATTAAACTCTCAGTAGCCCAACTGTTACAGATGCGACCGGCCAGGGGTGCGTTCCAGAGTATCGAAACAAGGTATCGTTCGTTTTTACATGAACCGATACCCGATAGTATTGACGTCATGCAATCGATACCATTAAAAGTATCGCAGACGATACCCATCCCTAACTCCAACATCCTTATTATTTTAACCAGGTCTTAAGCGGCCTCCCTCAGGTGGAGATGTGCGCTGTGGGTCTCCAACAACAGGAAGGCTCTGGGCTGGTGGCCTTTGTGGTGCCGTTGACGCCCGGGGCACCAGGAGGGTCAGTGTCCCCTCCTCCTCCGCTGCCCTCCGACCGCCACGGATCCCAGGCCTCCTCTGAACCCCAGGAGGACCCGCCCTCCTCCTCTGAACCCCAGGAGGACCCCCTCTCCTCCTCTGAACCCCAGGAGGACCCCCTCTCCTCCTCTGAACCCCAGGAGGACCCCCTCTCCTCCACAGACCATGGTCAGAAGACGGTCACTTCAGACAGGAGCCTGCAGAAGGTGCTCCTGCAGCAGCTCTCCCGGCTCCTCCCTGCCCCCAGCCTTCCAGACACACTGCTGCTTGTCCCAGCGCTGCCACTGTCTGCTCACGGTGAGCAGGGCCACAACTCTCTGCAGGGTTCCCACGGTCATGAAATCCCTGGAAATATTTTGAAATTAGACAAATATTTTTCCAGTACTGGAAAAGTTTTGGAATTTATCAAGGGTCCTGGGAGGTCCTGGAAAAAATAGCTATGCATTGTCTTTGGTTATTGATTTTGTTAATACCTCTGAAATGACAAATTAAACATGGGCCAAATTGTTGTGAGCATGTAGATCAGCTATTTTCACAATAGAACGTGTTATACAAAATTCCTCAACTCTTAGTGGTCGTCAGGGTGGGGGGTCCCCAGTTCAAATATCATTATTTCGGGGGCCACGGCCTGAAAAGGTTGAGAACCACTGGCATACACTATCTGTCTTTGGGCATTGAACATAGGAGTAAGCAACCTGTTATTGAGCTGAATTATTGTTCTATAGTCCTGGAAATTGGGTTAAATATTCTGGAAAAGTTTTGGAAATTAATTGGTAAAGATGTGTGGGAACCGTGTCTCTGTCATCTTCTTAGCCATTATTCTATACATTACTTTTTTTTTGGATTAATTCAATGATCGAGAAGCATGTTTTTATTTATTTATTCACTTAAATGTAATTTGAACAAATCAATTAACCACTTCGTCACACAAATAGTGAAAATAACTGATCTATACACTCATAGTGCGTCACAACCCATCACATTTTGAGCTTGTAGATCAGCTTGTGAAACATTTAGCCTGACATGCCAAAAAATTGGGATTGATTATTAATAGATTACTTTATACCCATTAAAACCGTGAGAGCATCAGTGTCATTTTAGCTTTGGCCTTGTCATAATAGTTCAGATATACAAGCATTTTTGAACAATCTCGAAAGTGTTTGAACTACCATACTGATTTAAGAAGGCGTTTGTAGAACCTGCGGTCTTAATGGGTTATATCAGGGTTCCCCAATTAGTTTTCCCCAAGGGCCAAATCATGTTTAGGGTACCAAGCCGAGGGCCACAACATTGCAGGGGGCGACGGTGGCGTTCCCACTACTCCAGTGATAGTTCAGATATCGTCATGTCGGGTGAAAATCTTGTATGTCCAAAACCGTTCGTTTTGCATTTATCATTTTAAAAATGATCTAAACTAGTGAAAACAGCTGATCTACAAGCACACAACGCCTCGCACCGCGAGGCGTTGTGTGCTTGTAGATCGGCTGTTTTCACTACTTTTGTGCGACGGCCTTGTTTGATGAAGCAGAAATTTACTTTGCAAAAGAACTACACATTTTGAGATACGGGTTTTCCACCCGACAATGACGATATACTAGTTTTGTTGCTGCTCTTATACCACCATTATTACTGGGGTTGGTGTGGGCCAGACAGTAGCCCCCCGCGGGCCGCAAATGGCCCGCGGGCCGCCTATTGGGGAACCCTGGGTTATATGTTTTACAGTTGATTACAACAATTTCAATTAGTTTGATTAATTGTTGCACCCATGTGAGCACCAGCAGTCTGTCTCTTTCAAGCTGCGTTCAGTCTCTGGTGAAACTGTAAGGCAACATTTGAATTTTGGAGCTTTGTCCAGCAGAGGGAGCTGTTGTTCACGGAAACATTGTTCTTCTGCAGGTAAGGTAGACATGGCTGCACTCATGAAGATATACCAACAGCAGAGGGAGCGTTTGGCACCTGATGCCACATCTTGGGATTTGGCCAAACTAAGGGAGACACTTGGGTCCTTGTGGCAGGTACAGACTGTTTATAATACACATAATGTTAACCACTTAAACCCTATATCAGGGGTCTTCAACAGGGGGTCCGGGACCCCTAGGGGGTCCTCAGAGTTACTACTGGGGGTTCTCCAAATCTTTGTGTGATAGAAACTTTTTTTTCTCCTTTTTTATATTATTTAACCACTTGAACCCTAATGTCCTTATGCTGAGAACTTTAGCCAAAAATAGCAGATCTACAAACGAGACGTTGTGAGCTTGTAGATCGGCTATTTTTGGCAAAGCGCTTTGGTGTAGAGGGGAAAAAGAGCAGACTAAGTACAGAGTGAAAGATCAAGTTTATTAAGTATTGACATGATTTGGTTAAATATCTGAAAACACAAATTGACATGAATCCAAAATACACTGATGATTGTGCTGTTAAACGATGATGGTTGTGGTGGTCCCTGCTTCATCTCTCTCTCGACTAAGGGGTCCTTGGCCTGAAAACGTTGAAGACCCCTGCCCTATATCACAAATGGGCAGCAGTGTGCGGGCTGAGGGGCAGACCCGGTCCGCGGGGCTCGCAACGTCCTCAAAGGGAGAAAAAACAACAACCTCCAACAATCGAAATCACAATTTCTGCCTCTAATATTTGACAATTTGGCCAATGTTTAATTTGTCATTTTAGAGGTATTAAAAAGTCCATAAATTGTCACTTTAGAAATGTGCAGACAGGCCTACCCTCTGTACACTTAAACTTTATGTTGGTTTGTTTACTGTTGAGAGAGAAAACAATATTGCACATTAAGTTAATCATCTGGGACCCCCCACAATAATTTGGGGACCCCCCTGGACCCCCACAGGTTGAGAACCATAAGGTATATGTGGATAGGGATGGGACCATATGAAAATGACATGTAAAGATTATTATATCAAAAATATTTGCAATTAACGATATTATCATGATAATCAAAATATGATTAAAACTTAAAATGCTACATTTGTTAACCACTTGAGCCCCCATCATCCCTATTCTTGGGTTAATGTTGACCAAAAAGAGCAGATAGCCGTAGATCTGCTATTTTTGGAAGTTTGGAAGTGAATTTGCAGCTCATCAAATGCCAATTCATCCTGGGGCGACCGCTGGCCTGGTGGTCAAGGCGCGTACCATATACTAGGCTATGATGCCTGCTGGCGTTGCCGGTTCGATTCCCGATCCGGACGACCTTTGCCACATGTCATTCCCCATCTCTCTCCCCATTTCCTGTCAGTCTACTGTCCTATCGAATAAAGGCATAAAAAGCCCAAAAAACAAATCTTTAAAAAAAAAAGAAGCCAATTCATCCTAGTGTAAGGACAATTTCATGATAACTTAAAGTCTCTGTGATACGATTATTATAAGTGTGTTTTATAATGATTATCGTCCCATCCCTATATGCTGTTAATATACGTCTACATACTTCTACTGTGTTTCTGCTTGGCAGGATGCTCTGGGTGTCGGTGAAGACCAACACATCGAGGAGGATCGCAACCTTTTCAGCGGAGGAGACTCTCTCAAGGCGCTGCGCCTGTGCGATGACATCACGGCCGCCACGGGGTTGTCGACCTCCTCGGCGGGACTTTTGGAGGTCGTCCTGGACGGGTCGTTCGCCGACGTCCTGCGGCACGTCGCCGGGCGGATCCTGGCGCTCCCGTACGAGAGCAGCGGGTCCTTGGGAGCCAAGAAGAAACGGCAGGCGGCTCCTCCTCTCTCCGCGGCGCCGGCCAAGAGAGAGCGCATAAACGGCGGGTCGGCCCTGCACTGCCCCACGGCTGCAGAGCAGACGCACCGAGACGACGTCCGCTCTGTTACGGTTATAAGGCGGGCAGGACAGGTGACTGACGCTGGCGGTACGGCGGCTGCTGTGAACTCTCAGCCAAATGCAGAGGGACGGATCAGTGGTAAAGACTCCACTGTGGACACGGGTGACAGTCATTCTCTGACAGTGGGACCCAGCCAGCACGGTGCTAATGACACTCATCACCAAGGTTATTATAGTTTTAACATTGTCATTATTTTTAGACAGTTTTGATTTTCTTTTTCTTTTTCAGTTAAGATGTCTCTCATTGTCAACCTTATCTTGAATTAAATGTTATGCTCATTATTCATTATTGGATGTCAATATTTCCATCTACTCACTCACTCATTTCTCTTTGGTGGTCTATGGCCAGTTCAGAAACCTGCCTACCAATGACATCATCAATGAGCATTCCAAAACTGGAAACCCTGGAAAGCATATGTAGTGTAGAAGCCATTGTTGTTCTTGCATAAAAGAAACTAACAAATCTTGCTTAAAATGACCAAACCTCCCTACCGATGACGTCATTGGCTTGTCTCTGAACTTTCAGAGAATAAACGGTGCCATCTTATTATGAGCATTTAGTGAGGACCGATTTACGATTTACGCGCCATGTTTCTAAAATCATATATTGGGACATGGTCTGAAAATAAATTTCAGTCTTGGGATTTCTTTTTTGCTTTAACCCCTGTGGGGCAGGAAGTGGAGAGCTGAGCTTGTCTGGGCCTCTTCAGTTGCCTTTGTTAGTTCTCTAGGCCAGGGGTTCCCAAACCTCTGTTAGTTCTCTAGGCCAGGGGTTCCCAAACCTTTGTTAGTTCTCTAGGCCAGGGGTTCCCAAACCTTTGTTAGTTCTCTAGGCCAGGGGTTCCCAAACTTTTTGGGCTCAGGGCACCCCTATAAATATCCTTTTCACCCCTACATTATATTATAATAATATTACCTACATGACATTCATCATTTTCACTCCCAGTATATTCATGAGATAATTACCATTTTGGTTAAAACGTACTGAAAATAACTCTGTACTTCAAGTTTAAAATGATACCAAATATTTTAGTCCGAGCGTTTCAGGCAAAAATCGTGCACTTTATGAAAGAAGCATGACATTTGGCACACAGTTAGAACATGCCATATGGAACATTTTTGGCAGGGGCTTTTAAGCCGTGACATCATTTTGTAGGCAGAGGAGAATCTGCCCCCAGAGCATTTTCTGTCCCTCGCTATTTAAAAAAACAACGACTAAAAAATAACGACTAAAGTATAATTCTAACACTTTCCTTTCAACAACAAAGAGAAGAAAAATGTGTAAATAGTAAAAATAGTAAAAAGATTCACGGAAACTGGGGGCAGAAATTCTCCTCTGCCTACAAAATGATGTCATACTTAACAGCCCCATAGGGGCATCGCAGATTTGTCTTTGAAAACTTGTGGGAGCCAATCAAAGTTGGGCTCTCATAGACAAATAAATATGCTTTAAGTAGCAAGTGAGGGGTCAAACTAGGGTTTTTTCAGGATTCTGAATCCAATGCAAGCATTTGTTTTGCACAAAAAAAAACCTGCCCTGACAAAACTGTGAAAAGTGATGACTCATCACTAAACCATAGTTTTATGGGGACCATTTTTAGCCCAAGTAATGTTTTTCATGCAAAACGGATGCTTGCATTGGATTCAGAATCCTGAAAAACACCTAGTTTGACCCCTCACATGCTACTTATAGCATATTTATTTGTTGTATTATTTTACTGTATAGTAAAGTCTATGAGAGCCCAACTTTGATTGGCTCCCACAAGTTTCCAAAGACAAATCTGCGATGCCCCTATAGCCAAAAATGTTCCATATAGCATGTTCTAACTGTGCTTTCATAAAGTGCACGATTCCATCAAAATACTGCCCGAAACGCCTGGACTAATTCCCGTTAGCAGGAAGGTGAATTCACTTATGGAAGAATTAGGTATTATTGACGTATGGAGAGAGCTGCACCCCAATAACAGAGAATACACTCATTATTCGTGCCCTCACGCTGTCTATACCAGGATCGACTACTTCTTTATGTTCAGTTCAGACAGGTTTAGGATCAATAATTGTAATATTATGACAATAGACCTATCGGACCATAGCCCTGTTTCTATGTCTCTGCTCTTAGGGAGAAAGAAGAGGAATACCCTCTGGAGACTAAATTCTTATATTTTGAACGATCAAACTATACTGGAAAAAATTAAAAAAGACATAAATGAGTATTTAGAACTAAATTCCTCTGGGGGAGTATCTTCAGCAATTCTGTGGGACACAATGAAGGCTTATCTTAGGGGAAAAATTATTTCCCTGACCTCACATCTGAAAAAACTTAAAAAACAAAGGTTGCTGGACCTTGAAGGGAAATTAAAAAGGTTGCAGTCGCTAGATCAGGGATGTCAAACATACGGCCCGCAGGCCGGATCCGGCCCGCGAGGTGATTCAATCCGGCCCCAGGCTTGTAGAGCATACATTTAGTAAAGTAAGTCTTTACTTGTACTTGGGACATGTGGAGGGCATAAACCAATTAAATGAAGAAAAAAAAATTATTACAGGTGCTCCTGGTGGCGAGCAAAAAATAAATAACTAGGAGATGGTTAACCACAAACCCACCCACACTGGGGGACTGGCATGGGATAATTATTGACATCTTCAAAATGGAAAAGCTAACCTACCTCCTTAGAACTCGCAAAGAACAATTCTACCAAATTTGGATTAAGTGGATAATTCATATAACCCCCTTGAGAGCAGACTTCTTATAACTCCATTGATCCTCCTGCTTATAATCGGTTTCATATATTTCTACTAAGCCAACTTACCCCTCCCTCCTATTGTTGTATTCCATTATGTGAGCTTGGTTCCCTTCTTGTGTATTGCCCGGTGCCTCCTCAGCAGCAATGTAAATACTTTCTTTAATGTGTGCTTTTTATTTTATTTTCTTATTGAGAAGTGATACCCGCACACCGTTGAAATGTGTTGTCTTTTGAGAAAAAAGCAAAGACTTTGAATCTGTGATCTCTGGCGGTGCGCCTAGGTGAACCAGGCGCTCTGCAAAGACAGCATGGAACATTGGGGGGGGTGGGAAAGAAGGAAGAAAAACAACAAAAAATATGGGCAAATGTGAAAAAAATACTGTGTGATATATTGTATTGTCATTCATAATGTGCTCAATAAAACAGATTAAAAAAAATGTGAAAAGAACAAACCTTCAAAAGCAAAGACAACAAGGCAGCATGGTCTCAAACACTTTATTAACCAAGAATGTATAAATGATCACACATTTTGCTATTACAGCAACACAGTACACACACTACACAGCTTCACTTTCTTTACAGTTCCACATGCTCAGGTCCAGAGCTACAGTGACAGTCTTCTACTCAGTAAAAGACATACAGAAGAATCTACTGTAATCTCCTGGAGGAATAGGGTTTTGAGTGATTTTGCTTAAGACACATTGCTAGAGCAGAGAGCATTGCTCAGTGTCTTCTCTTGTACCGGTGTAACACGACTAAAACGAATCATGTGTGGAACAAAACTGAAATAAAGAATTCTGGCTTTAAACACAACAGAAATATTGTTAATACAAAGGCAACATTGTACTTCTTTAAAATGTTAGAACACTTGGTCAGCTACAAACTGACATATTTAAGAAAACTGTAAATAGACCAGAAATACCTGTAACATTGTTTTGTTACATAACATCTTTTGGCTTAAAATCTCCTAAACAAATCAAAATCAAGACAAAGCCCAAAAACAAATCAAGAAGAACAAAAAAAAAAACCCCTGCCGGGCATTATCACTGGACCCGTTAAAGGCCAAATTACTGGCCAAGGCAAAAAGAAACGCGGTTCTCTGGCCTGGCTTAGGTGAAACCCTTTGAACACTGCCTGCAGAACTCTGACATATTCCTGAGCGTCGTCCTCGTATGGTTTGTTCAGTGTGTGCACGAATCTCGCAATATCCCTCAGCTTGAGGCTCCTGGGACGACGGTCGTACCACCTGCTGATCTGGAGAGTGTCCAAATACCAAGAGGAGACAATTGGCGCGAATTCCCTCTGGAGGTTGGACCTAACCAGCCACCTGAGCAACACCTGACTGTAGAAACGCTTGGCATTGTGGGCTACGAGTTGCCGAAGTTCCAAAGGTCGGTTCATCCGCTTCCGGTGCCGATCTTTGGATTGCAGGAAGGCGATAAAGTCCTCGAGGGCTTCCTTGATGGGGACGGTCTCGACGAGCTTTCCGTGGAGCCGGAGAGTGCTTTTTTCACCATGCTTTATTTCGGTTGTGAAGCCGTTGATGAGAGAGGAATCGCTATCGATGTCACAGCACGGGGTGATGAACCTGTTAAACTCTCTGTATTTATCATCGATGGCAGCCAGCTGCAAAATGTGACAATGCTTTGCGTCTGATTGGGTAGGACAGAGAAACAAGAGGGAGACAGAGAGAGCAAGTTAGGAACATGGTGTGAGTGAGGTAAAGAACAATTCAACCAATTATCGCAGTTTGATTATTAAAATAATTGGCTTGGCAAACAATGAACAGAGATGAAAGATGCTATGGGCTTCGTTGCAGACAATAAAGAACTACATATAGTACACCACTGACACGGAGAAGTCTTTATTTATTGTATATCTCTGCTGTCGGGCCAAAAACTCCAAAATGTTCATTTTCGGGGAAAATTAGCTCAAGTGATTAGGAGATTTTTGACCGAAGGACTTTTTACTACTTTTCATTGGTTCAATATTATTTTAACCAACACTCAGCTGTAAATGGCGTTCAATATCCCTGATTCTTGGAATGGAAAACCGTTACCAGAATACAGGTTCTAAGAAATATACAAGGAGCAAGAACTGTCTTTTGAGTTTTTATTATATATGTTCACGGAATGGATGAGCTGATTTGATGTCAGCCTAATAAGCTGAGATGAAAGCAACAAGTGGAAAACGTCAAGAGAAACAGATAGCTTTAAGTTGGCTATCCTCCTCCCCCTCCCCAAAGGGAGTCAAAAAGGGAGGGACAGTTTCTTATCAAACAAACAGACTACGCTCCGATAGCATCGTGGGTTTCATAGGAACGGCCTTGACCGGCGCTTACCTTCATACAATAATAATGAAAACCATCATACTTCAATAAACGCATTGTACATTGAGGAAGATATTATACTGTATTGTGTATTATTATGACTGATTATATGTGAGAGTGTGACCTTATGTACAGTACATTATGTTGTTAATTTTCATTTCATGATCACATTAGGATATTATTTTAACCAACACTAAGCTGTAAATGGCGTTCAATAGCCCTGATTCATGCCAAAAAATGGGGGTTAAGAGGTTTTGGCCAGACAGTGACGAAAGTTTAGATTATAACCTTGAGGCCTTCTATCCTCACACACTCGACTATGAGGAAATCAGATTCACAGACTCTACTTCTTTTCCACTGCTTGTGGAACTAATAGGGCTAATATAGTGATGTATGTGTACAAATCCATAAGGAGTGCAAACAAACAGGATCAACTAGTTTATTATCGACAGCATAATAAAATATCACAGCTAATATCATTTTATGAACAAATTAGTCTGATGAAAATAATTTAGACTCAAACGCACGTTACCTTTGCTTGTTGTCTCCAAATGAAAGAACACATGGCAAATACCGGTACTCATCTGCAGTAGAAGAGACAAAGATGACAACGAATGAATAATTTGCCCAGCACTTTGGCTGCTTTTTATCTTGTCATTCTAATCCCGCCACTCTGACATGTCTCCTTTCCGACATGTCTCCATTCCGACACTAACCCTATCTCTACCCCTACCCTAAACCTTAGGCCCATGGGGAGTGTCGCCACTCCCCATTCTAATAAGGCTAATTCTTTATCATTGCATGTCTAGAGAGAGAGGCATGTTATTGTATAGATTAGGCACTTCCTGCCAGACCTAACACACACACACACACACACACACACACACACACACACACACACACACACACACACACACACACACAACCTTTTGTACCCATTTGTATGTGGATAAAGTTCATGATTTGTATTGAGAGCTACATGTTAACTTAAACTTGTTAGGTTTAAGTTAACACGTAGCTCTCAACATCTAAATCAACTTTATCAACATACAAATGATTATAATAGAAACATGTTCTCTTTATCATGTACTGTCACTAAACTGTACTGAAACTGTACCTTTCCTCTAGTTGCGGGAAAAAAAATTACTTCTGGGAACTCAGATTATACCTTTCTCTATGCAAACTTCTAACAAATTATTCAAACAATCAAAACCCCTATCACATATAGAATACTGTTTCATAAGTGGTGAAACAAGCCGATGTGAAACAATGGTGGTGAAACAGTACGGTTTCACAAGCTGGTTGGGCCAGATGTTTAAGAGAGCCATTGAGGTGTTTGATACCATCACTGTGCCAATACATCATATTTTGAGTTTAGAACATTGCCTGTTGTATTTACAAATGCCTCCTCTATTCATTGGAAGAGACACACTGGACATGACATAGGTCAGATACCAGACAAAATGTCCTCTCCATCAAAGGTTGTTCGGACTGGAAGTATCTCCCTTGTTGCTTTGATTGAATATTTTATTAGACAAAAATGAACAGTAGTCAAAACAAAAAAACAAGTCCTTTTCGGTCTTGTTTACTTTGGACTTTGGAGGTTCTTGGTATTCAATTCATGGACACCAAGGAGAGCCACACTCAACAGCATATTAGGCCTACTTATAAGATTTTAGGATATCCTCTTAATTAGGGGTTTGTTTTTGTTGTTATCATATAGGCTATTAATTGATTGAAGAATGTATTAGAAGTTTGCAAAGGAAAAAGTACAGTTTCATCATGACTACAAATCACTGGTACAAAGTCAACTAAAAGGAGATCCTAGTAAGCTTTTCGGCTTATTTACACCACAGGAACTACTTTATGTGCCTCTTGGAAAACCCAAAACCGTTACAAGAATGGTTAGTTGTTTATAGGTTCTACGTTAGATGAAAAGTAGTAGGCCTATTCGCTTAATCCGTAATGTTTAATGTGTATTATGCTATGCAGTGTTCACGAATGTGCGTTGTCCCGAGTCCAGACCAAATAAAGTAAACACTCTCTATACATGATAATGATCAGAACGTTCAACTTTCTCACAAAGTTTTGTTTTAACACAAACGCACTGACTGCGCAATTACCTTTGCTTTTGCTTGTCTTCCTCTTCCTTTAGCCCCGTTGCAAAAACTTGAGGCTACATGAAACAAAGGTGTAATAATACAAAGATTAGCCTACATTAAATTCGTATTATCAATCAAAGTAACGTTTGGTACTAGCCATAAATTATAACTACCAGGAGAGGGTGCTAATATGCCCTCCGCATATTAGCATCCTCTCCTGGTAGTTATAATTTATGGCTAGTTTGGTACAGTAATAGTTTATCATTATGAGTGAATGTCTTACATTACGACGTGGTCAGCGAGTTCCTGATAGAAGGTTAGAGAGTAGATGTGGCTTGTTCAGTCCAGTCACACGCATGCGGGTGGGCGTGACGATGCAATCCATCCATGTAAGAGAGAGGTAGTAGGGCAGGAGAGAGGGGTCTACCAGCACCCCAATGATGCTTTTTCGAAACCTGTTTTTTTTTTTTGGACCGTTATGATGTCTAGTTATGATTTCTGCTTGTTGCCGTCGCCAACTAATGTCCCATGGGGTTCATTTTTAACCTTTTCTCACAACTATTCCCAATCTGAACCATACAATGGTCATAACAGAAAATGCCATAACGCTTGATGTAAACAACCTACAGGGACAAATTAACACACTTTTCTATATGATTTTGACCCAGGGAATTCATTAAAGTGGTTATTTTTTACATTTAAGCACATCTTGACCCTATTTAAGGACAGAAACAGTGAAGAATAACCCAAAAATGTTCAAAACACGTCTATACTTCTCTTTGTACAGATGAATTAAGGTGTATTCTTTTGATACCACAGGTTTTTTAGGACCCTTATGATGTCTAGTTATGATTTCTGCTTGTTGCCGTGGTCAACTAATGTCCCATGGGGTTCATTTTTAACCTTTTCTCACATATCCCCAATTAGTGTGGGGATTTAGGGGAGCTGGCTTCAGAGAGTCCCATTCCACAGATACATGCCTCATCTATTTGAATGATTACATCAAACATGAAATTCACGATGGCAAATATTGCGGCATGGTCATGCTGGACCTCCAGAAGGCATTTGACACCGTCGATCATTCTATTCTGATTGAAAAACTCAAAGCTATTGGTCTTGATAGCACAGCAGTGAGATGGATGCACTCTTACTTGGTGGGGAGGGAACAGATGGTGGAAGTCAACGGAACCCTGTCCCCCCCCCTCCCAGTAAACTGTGGAGTACCTCAAGGGAGTATACTAGGACCACTGTTGTTCTTAATATACGTAAATGACATGTCATCTGCTTGTGACTGCAATCTGTTTCTGTTCGCGGATGACTCGGCTATCCTAGTCTCAGGCAGAGACATATTGCAGGTTGAAAAGGCCCTTAACTGTGAACTTAACAAGATCTGCACCTGGCTCAATGACAACAGACTCTCAATTCACCTAGGCAAAACTGAATGTATCCTCTTTGGATCTAGTCAGAAACTTAGCCTAGTTGAGAACTTCACAATTAAAGTAGGTGACACTGTGATAGAAAGAAAAAACCACATCTGCTACCTGGGTTGCATCCTGGAGGCTAACCTATTCAGTGAAAAAATGACCACCAAGGTAATCAATAAAGTCAATCAACGAATTCGCTTCCTGCAAAGAGTTGCCCCGCTGATCAACATTAAATCCCGAAAGACACTAGGAGGTGCTCTTATTGGGCCCCTCATTGATTACGGAGTCCTTGTCTGGTATCGCGACGCCCCAGCTGCCTTAAAGCTAAAGCTCCAAACAGCCCAAAGCAAACTAATTAGGGTTGTGCTTGGTCTCCCTCCTCTGACCCACCTTACCGAGCATCACCACGAAAGCGTGGGGTGGCTCAAAGTAGCTGACAGAGTACAGCATCTTGCAATGGGCCTGGTGTACAAGATACACTACACCTCCAAGATTCCCATGTACCTGACAAACTACTTCTTAAAGGTCAAGGATGTTCACGATCACAACACCAGAGGCAGCTCCACTAATCATCATCAGCGTAGATTTAACACTAAACAAGGCGCTAACTCGTTCTCCTGCTATACCATCAACATGTGGAACGCCCTTCCACAAGCCCTAAAGGAGAGCAAATCCCTAGCCTCCTTCAAAATTGGTATGAAAAGTCACCTCCAGACAGCAGCTACCCGTGACTTGTAAATAGACTAAGCCCCCATGCCCCCCCCCCTTTTCTTTGTATTCTGCCTTTTGTATTTGATGTTATGTTTTTGATACTGATATTATCCTAGATAAAGTACTATGTTCTATCCGTCTGTCTTTCAATGTTATATGAGATACTTAAAAGTGTGGTTCCTGTGGAAATAAGCCTCGGCTTTCTAGGATCTCCTTTTAGTTGACCTTGTACCAGTGATTTGTACTGTCATGAAACTGTACTTTTTTCTATTGCAAACTTCTAATAAATTCTTCAATCAATCAATCAATCAAAAAAAGCAGATGCTAATTTCGTGCAATTTTGACTTAAAGCGCGAAATTTTGATGTAGAGATGTAGCCCAGGTCTTGCTCTAATGATTTAGCTAGGGCGCCCGAGTCTGCGACCTTTGGGGTCGCCACAGCGGTCAAATCAAGTTGGGCTTCCATTGACTTTCTATACAGGAGGAAAATACCCAGAAAATGATTTTTTTTCTGGGTATTTAAGGAGGATCTGAGGGGTCTAACTAGGGGTTTGTCATGATGCTGAATCCATTGCAGGCATTTGTTTTGCACAAAAAACATTCTGTGGGCTAGAAATGGCCTCAGAAAACAATACATGTATGGGTGAGTATTCATGTTAGTCGGAGGCCTTAGGGTTTTTTTTTTCTTGTGCTAATCAGTCTAAAAGTTCAACATTTTGCACAGATGTAGCTCAGGGCATGTTCTAATGATTTAGCTAGGGTGCCCGAGTCTGCGACCTTCGGAGTCGCCACAGCACCCACACAACTCTGAAAAGTGATGACTCATCACTTTTCATCACTTAAGTCGATGGGAGCCCAACTTGATTTGGCCGCTGTGGCAACCCCGAATGTCGCAGACTCGGGCGCCCTGCTTAAATCATTAGAGCATGCCCTGAGCTACATCTGTGCAAAATCTTGAACTTTTAGACTGATTAGCACGAGAAAAAAAAACCCTAAGGCCTCCGACTAACATGAATACTCACCCATACGTGTATTGTTTTCTAAAGCCATTTCTAGCTCACAGAATGTTTTTTGTGCAAAACAAATGCCTGCAATGGATTCAGCATCATGACAAACCCCTAGTTAGACCCCTCAGATCCTCCTTAAATACCCAGAAAAAAAAATCATTTTCTGGGTATTTTCCTCCTGTATAGAAAGTCAATGGAAGCCCAACTTGAAGGTCGCAGACTCGGGCGCCCTAGTTAAATCATTAGAGCAAGACCTGGGCTACATCTCTACATCAAAATTTCGCGCTTTAAGTCAAAATTGCACGAAATTAGCATCTGCTCCCCTAAATCCCCACACTAATTGGGGATATGTGAGAAAAGGTTAAAAATGAACCCCATGGGACATTAGTTGACCACGGCAACAAGCAGAAATCATAACTAGACATCATAAGGGTCCTAAAAAACCTGTGGTATCAAAAGAATACACCTTAATTCATCTGTACAAAGAGAAGTATAGACGTGTTTTGAACATTTTTGGGTTATTCTTCACCGTTTCTGTCCTGAAATAGGGTCAAGATGTGCTTAAATGTAAAAAATAACCACTTTAATGAATTCCCTGGGTCAAAATCACATAGAAAAGTGTGTTAATTTGTCCCTGTAGGTTGTTTACATCAAGCGTTATGGCATTTTCTGTTATGACCATTGTATGGTTCAGATTGGGAATAGTTGTGAGAAAAGGTTAAAAATGAACCCCATGGGACATTAGTTGGCGACGGCAACAAGCAGAAATCATAACTAGACATCATAACGGTCCAAAAAAAACAGGTTTCGAAAAAGCATCATTGGGGTGCTGGTAGACCCCTCTCTCCTGCCCTACTAAGGAGTTAGGCGAGGTTACTAAGGAGTCTAGCCTCCATTCCCTCCAAGCAATACAAGCCATTCGGGCGGAAGCAAGCGCTCTTCCTCGCCAATCAGCATTCGAGCTCAGGAGCTCTGTGATTGACAGTGCGCTTTGGCCAATCAGGGAATTCTATGACGTCGCTTCGGTGCGGAAGCGATCGAAAGGTTTCGTACGAAACCATGGTTTTCTTAGTTTAGGAGAAATGCACTCCTCTTGGGTTATCGCGCCTCCTAGCGTGCGATACAGAGCTACACATATGCTCCCGAATGACACAGTCGGAGGGTATGCCAGTCAAACGCCCCGCCCCACCCGTGGGCATAAGGCGCGAGACTGGCATGTGTACTTCCTCTTAACAACACCGTTCCTCTGCACGCAACATGCGCGCGAAGGGGCGTTTGAGGAGTGCATTTCTCCTAAACTAAGAAAACCATGGTTTCGTACGAAACCTTTCGTTTTCTGTCATTTACTCGAAATGCACTCCTCTTGGGTCACATAAACCCCCGGAAGCGCACACCCTCAAAATCCGCCCGCTCCGCCTGACAGGAGACCACACCCCCGGCGTGGCCCCTCCCCCACGGAGCCCCGAGCCCACCGGACTCGAGAGCGGAAGAAAGTAGAAAGACCCTGACAGACCGAAATCCGCCTCATGAACTAATAGGCCGACCAGGTCCGCCTCATAAAACCCTGACAGGCTGGAGCCCGCCTATTCACTAATAGGCCCACTAGCAGCCGTTTTATAAGGAAACAGGGTCTCCCCCTTTTACCGAGAGCAAAGGGACTTGGTCTCAGCTATAAAAAAGGGGGAAAAAATCTTTAACTAGAGGAGGCGGCAACACCCAGGACCGAATGCGCCAATGAAGATGGAGCCACGTCCAAATGGTAAAAAACCACAAAAGTCGACGGAGTCGACCAGTTAGCCGCCGAACAGATCTCTTGGATCGAGACACCCCTGGCTAGAGCCCAGGAGGTCGACATTCCCCTAGTGTCATGAGCCCTTAGGCCCTCAGGAACCGGGACTTTAGCACAAGTGTAGGCCATCTTTATGGCCTGCACAATCCACCTTGAAAGTGAAGCTTTAGCCACCGCTTTCCGTCTAGGACCACTTTTAAAAGTGACAAACAGTTGGTTTGACGCTCTAATAGCCCTCGTCTTCTCACAGTAAATCCTCAAGGATCTTACCGGACAAAGACAATGTAGACGCCTATCCTCCTCCGAAGAAAACGGAGGAGGATGAAAAGCCACCAACTCAGTTGGCTCATGTATAATCACACGGTTCTTTGGGACAAACGCCAAATGGGGTTTTAGCAGAACCTTCTTGCCATCCTCACAGAATCTCATGCACACCGGGTCCACCGATAACGCATGTAGATCACTGACTCTTTTGGCTGTAGACAAAGCCAACAAAAGACTAGTCTTAAAACTCAAAAGCTTTAAGCTCGCCGCCTCCAGAGGCTCAAACGGTGGACGGCACAGCCCGTCCAACACCACACCCAAATCCCACGATGGGAAAAGGGACCTAGTAACCGGTTTAAGCTGGTGCACACCCGCTAAAAACCGAGCCACCAGACGGTGCCTACCCACCGTCTTACCCTCAAAGCCCACATGGCACGCTGACAGCGCCGCCAAGTAACCTTTAATGGTAGAAAAGGCAAGACCACTTTCTAACTTTTCTTGAAGGAAATTCACAACAAGCTGGACCGGAGCCTCAAACGCCACCACCGGTGACGTACGCTCCGCACACCAGTCTTCAAAGATCCTCCACCTCTTATCATAAGCCGACCGCGTGGACGAAGCCCTAGCACTTTGAATAGTCTGAACCGCCCCTGGTGTCAGACCCAAAGCGCTCAAAGACTCCCCTTCACGGGCCAAACCTGAAGGTCTAGCTTCGCCGGGTCGGGATGGAAGATCTCCTGCCCTGCCTGCCGTAGCAGATCTCTGATTGGCGGCAGAGGCCACGGGTTGCCGTAAAGGAGGGGAGATATCTCCGACCTCCACACGCCCCACCCCGGAGCCACCAACAATAGTTTGAGGCCGAACCGCCTGACCCTCTCCAAAGTCTGGGGGATCAGTTCCAACGGAGGAAACGCGTACAGCAGTTCCCTCGGCCAGTCGTGAGCCAGAGCATCCAGCCCCAGTGGGGCTGGCCCCGTCGCAGAGAAGAAAAGTGTACACTTCGCGTTCTCTGCTGACGCGAACAAGTCGACTTGAGGCTGACCGAACCTGCTCCAAATCTGTCTCACCACTCCCGGGTGGAGGGACCAATTTGCATAAAGGGGCTCCCCCCTGGACAGCAGATCTGCTCCGCTGTTCAGAAGCCCCGGAATGTGCGACGCCTTGATCGACGCCAAACGTGGTTCCCACCACAGCGTCAGATCCCGCGCCAGCTGATTGAGAGCCGGGGAGGAGAGGCCCCCCTGCTTGTTGATATAGCACATGGTCGTCGTGTTGTCCGTCCTGATCAACACGTGACACCCTTCCACAAAAGGCAAAAAATGTTTCAACGCCAGAAACACTGCCTTTAATTCCAGGAAATTGATGTGCCGCTTCTGTAGAGCGGAGTCCCAAACTCCCCTCACCGAACGGCCCTCGTGCGTTGCGCCCCAACCACTGAGGCTGGCGTCCGTTGTGATCACTTTCCGTGACACCACCACGCCCATACTGACCCCCTGGGACAGAAGAGTCACGTCCACCCACGGTCTCAGTGTGTACACACACCCTGGGGACACCTTGACCTTGCGGCGACCTTGTGTCGAGTGGATTTTGAGTGCCAACATCCACTTTTGAAAAGGCCTCATATACAGCCTGCCCAGCCTGAGTAGATGGATAGTTGAGGCCATCAGCCCTGACATAATCATGCAGCGCTTGTACGTGACCACTCTGCCCACGCGAAAAGACTTCGCGCAGGCCACGATCTTGACTAATCGCTCCTGTGAGAGTCGAGCCGTCATATTTATTGAGTCCAGCGAGATCCCCAAAAAGGTGGTCTGCTGAGCTGGTGTTAACATACTCTTTTTGAAGTTTATGTTGAACCCCAGAGAGGTTAACTGCGACATCACCACATTGGTGAGACGTGTCACCTCCTCTCTTGAACTTGCGCTTATTAACCAATCGTCCAGGTACGTCGCAAGTCGGATTCCCTGCTGCCGCAGGGGAGCTATAGCCGCTTGTGTCACTTTGACAAACACGCGGGGAGACAGAGAGAGGCCGAACGGGAGAACAGTGTATTCGTACACTTTCCCCTCGAAACCGAACCTCAGGAATTTTCTGTGTGGGGGGTAAATTCCCACATGCTGGTACGCGTCCTTCAAATCGAGGGACGTCCAATAATCGTTGATTCTGATCGAGCGCAATAGCGCTACGTTCGTCAACATTTTGAAACTGTACTTTACCAGAAAATTGTTGAGGGCTTTTAGGTCCAGAATGGGCCTCAGCCCCCCCCCTTTCTTTGGCACAACGAAATAATGAGAATAAAACCCCAGACCGAGCTGATCTGTGGAAATTTCCCTGATCGCTCCTTTCCCCAATAAAGAGTGAATCTCCTCCCTCAGAATCAAAGCGGCCTGCCCCTTTGCATGCGTGAATATCACTCTGTCTGACAAGGGAGGCTGGGTTGAGAATTGTAGCCTGTATCCCTGCCTCACGGTGCGAAGCACCCAGGGACACGGCTTGCATGCTTTCCATTGAGTTAAATGCCTTGACAAAGGATTCTGAATGGGAGCTGACGTCAGGCCTAACGGAATGTGATTGACAGGAATGCACGGTATGTGCATCCCCGGACACGACTCTGACGTCACCGGTAACGCGGAAGTCAAAGGGACTCGAGACTGAGTCACGTGACTTACTACTGAGCGTGACACCGTCTTGCTGTGACGCGAGGGCCTTACGTTTAATGCCTTTATCACCGGCGACAACACTTTGTTGCACGGTGGGACAGGAGGCAGAGGAGGAGTGTAAAAAGGAACGCATTCTTGTAAACACGTCCTGTCTAAAACCCTGTTTAATACTGCTGCCGCAGCTCTGGCTGGGACAGCTAAACAAGAAGGACCTCTCTGCCACCTTCTTACCTTGACTGGCGCTTTGGCGCCCTCTCGTGTCGGAAGGGAGGATTGAGGCTGTGGAACAATTAAACCTTTTATATTGGAAATGCCCCTTAAGGGGGTTTCCTTGAAGGCTGTTTGTGTTTGTGATTGTGGTACTGGGCATGCATATTTTATATATGGATGTCCCCACTGGGGATTCTCCATTGTGTGTGCATTGTGAAAGAAGAGACCTTGTTTCGCAGACACATTCTTTACTGGGGAGAAAACATTTGGCACAGTAACAAAATTCACATTTACATTGAATTCCTCCACCCTGGGTGGCAGGATCAAAAGTGCACTGTGCTTGCGCGCTGGAGAGCCGTCCATGACCCTGTCTCCGTGCGCCGAGGGTGAGAAGGCCCTCTTTCTCAAAGTGTCATTTTCTCGACCCTCTCCCACGCCCCCTCACTGCTGCGCTGTATGAAGGGCGAGCTGGTGGGCGCATCTCCTGGTGCTGGGAGCCCTGGTTGCTCTGACTTCTGTTTCTGCTCGTGCCCGAGGAGGAAGACGGAGCTCTAGGAGAACGATGGGGTTTCCCGCCCTGTCGGGGGGGTCCCTGATATCTCTCCCTATTACGGGAAGAGCGTCCTGAGTAACCTGACTGTTCTTTCCCTTTATCAGGTTTACCCAAAACAGCATCCACCACTTCTTTTTGGGCTTTATTGGTGTCGGTGATGACACGGAGGAAGGGTAACGCTCCCTCGAAGAGACTGTTGGGGGCTGTGTCCAGGCCCCTCAGCTCCTCTCGCCTCTCGCTGGCCTTTGATTCGTCGCCTTGGAAGGGGACTTTCTGCAGCCACCTGAACCTCTCCATGCTGACAGCGACATCCATACCTCTGCCAGCCCATTGGATGGCATGGACGTTGCTCACTATTGCCAGCTGTAGCATGGCATCCCATTCAGCATAGGCTTCAGGAGGGAGGCGGTCCTTGTTTTGGAGCAGCATCTCTGCCATGGCTCCATTCATCAGCCCCACCACGTTTAAACTTTTCACAGAGAGCCCTGCAGCTTTATAAACATTTTTTACCATGTTGGAGACCTTGTTCTCGTCCTTGTTCTTGAACTTGGGCACAGGCTCCTGAGTGAAGGGGCATTCCGTGGGTTTAAACTGGGCACAGAAGAACTGATTAGTGGCGACATCCACAGGGGGAAGGCCGCCCACGCCAAACTTGTCCTCATCCGCCAGTGAGGTTGACAGAGCCATCTTCCCGGGCTCTCTGTGTTCTTTCCATGTGGAATGGAGAGCTTCTTTGAGCCCCGGGGTAGCGGGTAGCTTCTGAGAGCGAGGGACTGGTGTCTGTACCTCTCTCTTGCCCGCAAACTTGATCTCCGTTGAGCTCGCAGGGCGAGGCTCCACTGGCATAGTGAGGCCCATCTTGGCCACCGCCAGCTCAACCACTGCCAGCAGGTCCAGTTCTTGTGGGGTGGATTCTGCTGTGGCGCCCACCTTCTCCTTATCCACCGCTGCCTTCTTGGCAGGGGCGATGGGGGGGGCTTGGGGTGAGGTGCGCGGGGTGCCGCCATGACGGGGGCTTAGCATCACAATGTCCTCACTTGTCACAATGTCCTCACTTGTCTCCTCTTGAACCAAACCGTCCTCCTCCTCCTCCTCTTCATCTTCCTCCTCTTCTCCTTCCATGGCATCTTCCTCCTCCTCGGAGGTGCCAAACTCGTCCGAGCCACGAGGCACTTTACGTGGCACGTTCTGTTGGGACGTTAAGAGAGGGGGGAAAGAGGGGGGGGCGGTGACCGCTGGAGTCATCAGGAACGGGTTGGTGGGGTGAGGAGTCCCACTGGTGGCCGCCTCGGCGGCGACCGGAGACAATGGCCCCGCCTGGAGTGGTCCCTGGAGGCTAGCCTGCAGGGCGGCGGAGGCCTGGAGAGGCCCGGTGCTGGTCAAACCAGGACCGGGCGTGAAGGAGAAGCGCGGGGTAGAGCCGAACATGCCGGTCCCACCACTGTGCGCTGTGGTAGAAATAGTGTACATCGGAGAGAAGCTACTGCGGATAGGTTCGCAAACACTAGGAGCCGCCTGGACAAACCTTGCTGCGGTGCTGGAAACAGGCCCGCTTCTTTGTCCTGGCGTGGCGGGGATCTGAGCGCCGTGTTCCATCTGAGCTCCCCGAGCGACGTGGCTTTGTTTGGGCCTTGCAGCGTCCATGTTCATGACCACCAGCAGACGCTGGTGAAGAACGGCCGCGTCCATCGTCGCGCAGAACACGCAGCTGTTTGGGAAGTAGAAACCTTGCCAAGCGTGTTGTAGCTCCAGACAGCCCAGGCAGATGGAATGCGGGTCCTCAGCGGCGATAAAGCGGCTGCACTCCGGATCCCCGCAGCGTCGAGGGAGGGGTGGTGAAAACAGACCCTCGCTAGACATGACGAAGGTAAGCTAAGCTAACCTAGGCTAGCCGCTTGTTATCGTTAGCAGCAAACAGCGAAGAACAAAACAGAGAAGAACAGACCAAGTTGAACGAAACCCGTGGGTGATGGTCCTACTCACCGCTAAGGCTAAAGTTGAATTCGAACTGGTCTTATACTGAGTAACTTGAAGAATTAATTAATTGTCGTAGAGTAACATGTGTAGACGTCCGTATCTCATGCGTGCAGAGGAACGGAAGAGGAAGTACACATGCCAGTCTCGCGCCTTATGCCCACGGGTGGGGCGGGGCGTTTGACTGGCATACCCTCCGACTGTGTCATTCGGGAGCATATGTGTAGCTCTGTATCGCACGCTAGGAGGCGCGATAACCCAAGAGGAGTGCATTTCGAGTAAATGACAGAAAACTGTTTGTTTTTCTCTGCAGTCTGCAGTCACCGTTAACACAGTAGCTTTTTTGATACACTCGGAATGAACGACCTGCAAAAAACACTCTCCCGTTTTTCTCTATGGATGTTTTTCTTCAGATGAAAGGCAACTGCAACAACGTTTAATTTCAAAAGGTACAGTAGACTAATATTATGTATGGTTTTGCAATCTCGGTTCTCTTGCTAATGTTTTTGGTCTGAAAATGATTTAATGGGACAGACTGTGCTAACATAGGTAGCCTAGCTATTTTCCTGTGTACTCGTATTTTTGTGGAAGGAACTAATCATATCATTTTTTGCACTCACCATAGCTTTGGCTTAATCTAAACCATTTCCATATAGAGACAGTCATTCTGGCAGGAATATCGCCTGTGCCTTGTGCTGATTGTCCTTAAATATATCTGTAACATACAGGGCTACTTTATCAAACCTAGTTTTTAAGCCACTATACTGTTTGCATAATGGTGGATGTTCAGTTTCTGTTGTTGAATACTAATTGATTTGGCAATAGGTCCTGACACATCTGTGATCTAAATGCACGTATTCATAACTTAAATCACACCAAGAACTAGGCTACAAGTTAAATTTAAAAGACCATTGTCTGTTATTTTTGTTGTGATTGGGCCGTTCTTTGTAGATGAAAATACATGAATTGACCCATACAACTAATTAAATGTATCCTTTAGCAATTTAAAACATTTGTGATAGAATTGTAACTTTTGTGATACATCATTACCAAAAACGTATGACAATCAATCTTGTCTCTTTCTCCTCTAGGAAATGGAAGCTGGCGGATGACTGCATCAATGGACAGAGTTTGATCCACATGCAAAATTGGCTGTCATCAACAACTTTATTGACAATATTTGTATGGTCTTAATGAAATAATAAATACAATTACAGGAATCAATTATAGGAATCATTCGTTCCTCTTAGGAATACGCAGAGATGATGTCTACTTTCTAATTTCATAAGAAGTTGACAGTATCTTTGCTTTAGTGTCATTTATTAAACACTTTTTTATAATATCACAGTATTAGAGGAAAAGAACATCAACACAGTAGTCAGTCTTCTAAAGAAATTATTCTGTTTTGTTTAATTAATTTTCTCAGTTATATCTAAAGTATTCATCACTTTTCTGCTACTTCTCTTCAGCATGCACATGTACAAACCAGTATACATTGTATACACTTATTATCTGAATACCCACTGATGGACTGTAAACATGTGTAAATATGCTGCTAACCTTATCATGGTTGTAAACATGTGTAAATATGCTGCTAACCTTATATCATGGTTGACGAGGTTTAAATGATTATTTTGATCAGCTGAAAATTAAATGTATATGTAATGATCCTGTAGTGTTTACTACACAATTACTTTGTCCTCGGCGTGTGAAACATTTACATTAGAGGAACCATAACTATTTAAAAGAAATGCAATAAGGGAGATGTTGCACGGAGGTCTGGAGTCTTCAAGTACAGCAAGAGGATGAGCCAAGATGGACGACTGACAGCAAGGAGATGTGTGCTCTCTCCAGTTCCATGTATTGGTGTTGACCTGTTAGAAAATAAATAACAATGGGTGTTGTTACTCTTAGGGCAAAACCATTTTCTTAGATCGGTCATGTTGGCAGGCATTTCGCCTGTTGCTTAGGCTTTGTTATTTGTGTCCTTTATATCAATCTATAACAAACCATTATATAATTATAACCATTATAGATTTTTAAACCACTGCTGTGTTTAATGGTGGACAATGGACATACAGTAAGTAGCCTCGTAAACCTAGACATACAGTTTCTGTTGAGCAGTAAGGAGTTGCATAAAACACAGCGGTTGATATAATGACTAGTTAGTTATTTTACATTGATAAAAATAGAAAAGGAAACCCGCACACTGCTCCAAATGACGAGCGTTTATTGACGACATTTCGAGCTACAAGCTCTTCATCTGGTCTGGAGTTTTGAGCTCGAAACGTTGTCAATGTAGTGGGTTGAGATTACACTGGTCGCCCCTAGCAACGCAACGCCCCTCCCCCACCGCAATCACCGGGCCGATTAGTAGGGAGCTGTACGCGGCCGTTCATTCATTGGCGTCTGCCTCTCTGTCTGGTCGGGGGTTGCGTGCGGGAGCGTCTCGTTTTAAGGTATCTCTCTATTATGTGACTGTTAACTAACTTACTTAGCCCACTGTTGCTTTGTGAGCCTGTGAGCCTGACAAAACCTGACTTCTTAACTTTGCAGGTGCTCACTGCTTCTCCCCCCTCCTTACCTTTGGCTGTTTGCTCCACGCAAGTTGTCCAGCTCAGCTGGTGTGTGGCATGCCGTCTGTCTGCCCAGTAGTGTATAGCTGTACCTACTTAGAGGTAAGGTAGTCACGGTGCGCATATCTTAGTGTGATGATGGTTAAATCATTGAGTCATTATTAATTATTTATGTTATTATTCAGCGCTGTGTTCAGCTGTGACGTGCCGTGTCTGCCTGTATGCGGGGCTGTACTATTGCCTGTTAGAGGTAAGGCAGCCTAAGGCAGCTGTATAGTTTGTATTAAGGCATCGACCAAGTATTAATTGTATTCTTTTGTTCAGCGCTGCTCATCTGTGCTGCGCCGTGCTGTAGCCTACCGTGTCTGCCCATACATTGGGCTGTGCTATTGCCTGTTCTAGGTAAGGCTGCCGCACTGTAGCTTGTATTGTTAAGACACTGACTCATGATTAATTTATATTAATTATGTCCTTTTGTTTTATCAGGAGAGGCCCCGTTGGCCTCTGCTGTTTTTGTCCTCTTTAATTTGGTTATTTTGTTTGGGTTCATTTGTGTATGTTTTGTTTAAGTGTAAACCAGCTGTTTATTTGGTCAGGTTATTGCAAACAAATAGGGCTGACAGGATATTCAACTGCCGGTGGAAGGGTGGGCAGAGTTACGTCCCAAACGGGTGGTTGTTCTGCTGTTTTTGTCCTCTTTAATTTGGTTATTTTGTTTGGGTTCATTTGTGTATGTTTTGTTTAAGTGTAAACCAGCTGTTTATTTGGTCAGGTTATTGCAAACAAATAGGGCTGACAGGATATTCAACTGCCGGTGGAAGGGTGGGCAGAGTTACGTCCCAAACGGGTGGTTGGTCACAACTGGTGTTGTACGTGGGGTTTTTAGTGCTTTTAAATAGTGCATGATAAAGTGTCTGCATGCTTTTTCCTGTTTTTTTAAATGCGTGTCTAATGTGTGTTTGTTTTCTATTGCAGTGTGTTGGCGTGCGCTCCTTTGGTGGCGGTTTATCCCCTTTCCCTCACTTCCCCTCACCTCCTTGCCACCCTCCTGTAGTGGACACCTCTTGCACACCTGCCCACCTGGTATAGTGGCTCCTAGCCTACTCATGTCTTTTTAACCTTTTGATATATCGACATGTTATCTCTATAATAAAGTTACATCCTATGATATAGTGCCCTTGTATTGAAATAAATATATATATATTTCTAACCCCTTTCTTGCCTTTTGATATTAATTAAGCTATATCATTCTGCTTGAATTAATAAAACACGTATTTACGTTTTCAACTGGAAATACACGTCTCTGCTCAACTTCTTTAATCAAACCTGTGGTTTTGGTATTCAATATATATGGTATTCTCGAATACCAGTAGAGTCGCCGAAATGAAGGTCGCCCGGAATGGTCGCCGACAAGTGTCGCCGACGTGTTTGGAATAGTCGCCTGGCGTTATAGAAAACTCATCCAGGCAGTGAGAAATCTCATCGAGAATGGTCGCCGACGTGTTTGGAATAGTCGCCTATATTTATAAACCATTATAGACAACAAAGGTATAAAGGGAGTGAGTGAGTGAGTGAGTGAGTGAGTGGGGTATATATTTATAAACCATTATAGCCTACTTAGCATTTAAAACTCTGATGCCCAAAATAGACAACAAAGGGAGCGAGTGTAGGCTACCCTACCCATATAGAGGAGGAAAAAATCCTAAAAAAGAGCCTTAGTTTTTGAGGTACCCCTACCCGGGGTAGAACAAAACGCGACATAGTTTTTTCATATCTTTAGGATGTCCCCTTCATGAAATGGATTGTCCCAAGTTTTACTTTGACTGCAAAAGCCATGAAATTGATCCATGAAGGGACTCATCACATAGGCAAAAAAACGCCTATCCTGAAAGATGGAGTTCCAAGTCAATCCTTTGTCATTTTCTACCTGCAGGTTGTTTTTACCTCATACTTGCACAGATGGTCCACAGGTAGTGTCCTTACATCCCAGAACAATCAGAATGCAAAAATATGGTTCTGTTTTGAATCTGCAGCCTTTTATATAAGGACTTTCTATAGGCGGAAATTACATTTCTAAGGAATGTTCCCCTGTAAGTCTGGTGATAATCTTCTATAAGGGGTAGAACAAAACGCGACATAGTTTTTTCATATCTTTAGGATGTCCCCTTCATGAAATGCACTGTCCCGAGTTTTACTTTTACTGCCAAAGTCATGAAATTGTTCCATGAAGGGACTCACCACATACTGTAGGCAAAAATCGCCTACCCTGAAAGATGGGGTTCCAATTCAATCCTTTGTCATTTTCTACCTGCAGGTTGCTTTTACCTCATACTTGCACAGATGGTCTACAAGTAGTGTCCTTACATCCCAGAACAATCAGAATGCAAAAATATGGTTCTTTTTTGAATCTGCAGCCTTTAATATAAGGACTTTCTATAGGCGGAAATGACATTCCTAAGGAAGAATCCCCTGTGATCCTGGAGATAATCTTCTATAAGGGGTAGTACAAACCCTGACAGTGTTTTTACTTGTCCTCTTCATGAAATGGATGGTCAGTAGTTTTACTTTTACTGCAGAAGTCATGAAATTGATCCATAAAGGTACCCACCATAAAAAAGCCTACCCTGAAAGATGGAGTTCCAAGTCAATCCTTTGTCATTTTCTACCTGCTGGTTGTTTCATCTCATATTGCACAGATGGTCTACAGGTAGTGTCCCTACATCCCAAGGGGGAGGCTCTCTCCATTCCGACATGTCGCCACTCCGAAATGGACTTCTTATTGTCGGAGTGGCGACACTCCCATGGGCCTAAGGTTTAGGGTTAGGGGTAGAGATAGGGTTAGTGTCGGAATGCAGACATGTCGGAAAGGAGACATGTCGGAGTGGAGAGATGCACCCATCCCAAGGCCTAATTCTCTTCACCTCAAAAGCAGCAAACATATTGTTCTATAAGCAGTCTATGGTATTCAGACTTAAATGCAGTACATTATATATGTAAGCCTATATTCAGTAGAATACACTACACTTTGTGCGCCATTCTTAATGCCAAATAATCAGCAGCCTTTTCTCATTTTCATTTATTTCTTTTTCAATCAACAACTATTTTGAGCAGTGTAAGGGAGACTGACCAATGTTTGATTATTTGGCATGCAGTAAGCCAAAGATTCTCAGATCCTGAAGTTCATGAATGTGCTTCGCCAGCTTGTTGAAAGCTGTATTATTGCTTATTCTGAACAGGCTGCTTGTTGCATTGCATCCAGTCAATGCGTGCCATGCTAGAAGACTCACACAAAGCCACTCCCAATGTATTTGTAATATCAGACATTGGGATGTATCGTTGTCTATCCCATGACCAGCATGCATGAAAACGGCAGCTATTCCAAGGAGTTGTTGACTGACATAGTAGGCGAGCAACACAAGTATATCCATAGTACTGTACATATAAATTAGGTCAGGGTCTGAGAACCTTTGGCTTGACAGATAGTCTACCAGAGGCTTCAGGATGTTCAAGACAATATGCCCTCACTCTCTATGGCCTAAAAAAGAAGGCAAAGGGCCAGGTGTGTTCTAGTCTTGATGAGCTCCGTTGTATTCTTGCATCAACGACAGACATGCCAGTCTCACACCTGCCTCCCACTGAGGATATTTTTGAATGTTCAACAGGCTATGTACCAAACTGGTACAGTATATGGTGCCACAATCATGTCCCCAAACCCCTTTTGTGGAATCCAGTTGGGAAGGGTTGGATGCTAAAGGATACATCACTAAAGCCTGTCCTGTTCAAAAAATAGCCTGCACCAAGCAGTAAGAGACCTCACCCAACTCTACTGCTATGATAAGGATTGTTGCAGTCAAAGTAGTACGTGCCTCAATGTCTCTCTGTGGGATTGTGTTGTACATAATATTGCTCCTGTATTTACAGTACGTTGCCTGTAAACTAAAATAAACAAGAAATGACACAATCCTTTTATACCAGCTTGTACCTTGTGGACCAGCCTTGACTGTAGAGCATTGTAGTGGCCCTTGGTTGTAATCCACTGGGAACGGAATTCCTTCTTACCGTTTATATTATAATAATATATACCATCATACCATATTTATTACCATAACATAAATAGTAAGACTGAATTCAATTAATCCATTGACCAGCCATTGACCAATAGATACACAGCCGATTACGTCACGAACAAACTCCTGACAAAATTATGTCTGAATTTGGGAGATCACAGCTTTGTATCCATTGACCAGCTTTGCAAATTGGTCAGTCCCCCTCACACTCAAATTAGTTGTTGATATGAAAATATTGAAAAAGAAATAAACAAAATAAATTAAAATGAGAAAAAGCTGCTGTTTGATTATTTGGCATGCAGTAAGAATGGCACACATATATAGAAAAACTCCTGATTCACAATACAAGCATATTATGACATATTCTTCTGGTTTATTTTGGTTGTTGGTGTATTCCCTATTGACAATCTGAATGGAGTTTGTTAATTTGTATTGATAATGAGCACCTTATCGATCCTGCTTATTGACCCATGGGCTTTTATCGAGCCCACTGTTGAGCGCTTTATAATATTTTGTGGGAAGATGTGAGATGTGAGATTCTGAACAGAACTGGTATCTTTTTGCATTGGCCAGTTGTTGTGAGTCTGAGTTTGTCTATGAGGATGAGAATTGACAAAAGTAAAAAATATTGTCATTTAATATCTTTAGAAAATCATTCATTAGTGTGCAGTAAGTGTTAAATGGCTTTATATTATGAATAGTACTGTAACAATGTATTAATCGCCTCTTGTCTTGATTATTTAAACATGATGTCATGGGCCGCTATGCTTAATAACAAGCTTGATAAGCCCAAAGCTTATTGATACCGGGATATCAAGTTTGTAGTAGGCCCTTGTTTCCAGCTTCTTCCCTACCAGTAAGTGGAAATGGTGTATGATTAACTTGTGGGGATATTTCTGCCCTTTCTTGGTAAATCACTTTTTTGCATTCTGATTATTTTGGGATTTAAGGACGCTACCTGTAGACCATCTGTGCAAGAATGAGGTAAAAACAACCAGCAATAGAAAATTACAAAGGATTGACTTGGAACTCCATCTTTCAGGGTAGGCGTATTTTTTGCCTATGTGGTGAGTCCCTTCATGGATCAATTTCATGACTTTTGCAGTAAAAGCAAAACTACTGGCCATCCATTTCATGAAGAGGACAAGTAAAAGTTATGAAAAAACTTTGTCATAGTTTGTACTACCCCTTATAGAAGGATTACAGGGGAATTTTCCTTAGGAATGTCATTTCCGCCTATAGAAGGTCCTTATATAAAAGGCAGCAGATTCAAAACAGAACCATATTTTTGCATTCTGATTGTTCTGGGATGTAAGGACACTACCTGTAGACCTTCTGTGCAAGTATGAGGTGAAAACAACCTGCAGGTAGAAAATGACAAAGGTTTGACTTGGAACTCCATCTTTCAGGATAGGCGTTTTTTTTGCTTATGTGGTGAGTCCCTTCATGGATCAATTTCATGACTTTTGCAGTAAAAGCAAAACTCGGGACAATCCATTTCATGAAAGGGACATCCTAAATATATGAAAAAACTATGTCGCGTTTTGTTCTACCCCGGGTAGGGGTATGGTCAACTTCTGGCCTATTTTTTCCTCTACTAATATGTCACCCATTCACACGTTACAGTAGTAGCCTATACTACTACATGTTTTGTACCTGTGCTATTTAGAGAAACTATAGGGTCTAAGCTTTATAACTGTACAAGCTGGCTGCTGGCAACTTTGTCTCTGACCAACGACTACAACGTATTGGATGCACAGATCGCTTCGTTGGGATTAAAACCGCTCGTAGTCCTACCATAGTGGTGCGGTGGTACGTGGCTTTGGAAATAAACGTCATGAAACTTAACCTTTTTCTATGCAAACTTCTAATAAAGTCTTCAATCAATCCATTTCATCCTCCATGACACAAACTACTTTAACCGAGCCTATGCTCGCGCCTCCGACCAAGACGACACGAGGAAAACAGTGTGCATGCACTCCGTGCAGCTGTCAGTGTGTGCCAGGGACGTGCAGAGAATGTTAGAGAGGCAGGGGCTGACACTTCTAAAAGAGGTCAATTCTTTCAACATACTTGCATTCAAGTTCAGGAGCTGCATTCAGGTATATGGCACGGAAAAGGGCGTTTGCATTTCTTTCACCATAGTAAAAAAAACGCATTCATGGTCTAGACTGGAGAGCAGTAATGGCGAGTGCCAATGTGCGGCCGGAGGGCACTTTTTACCAGTGGATAAAAGGGCAGGGGCTCAAGCCCCTTTGATGTCTAATGTGTGCACGTGCCACTATGTGCTGAGTCGCGGCTCGCAACATGATGCTGTCAGACAGTAAAATAAAACTTTGTGGATATAGTTTGATATAATTAGGCCTACATTTCTGTTGATGTTTCAACCAAGGGACGAGTTTATTTTATTTGTGATTCCCCCAAAACACTCATGATAGCTGATACAACAGAAGTAAATGACATTTCACAGAAGATCTTTTTAATTAAAATGGTCGGATATTTTCACTACTTCATAATTATATTTTTTTATTTATGGAATTTCTTGTGATGTGTTTGCTTGACTGAAAATAATAATAGGCCTACATAATCAAGCGGTCGATCGGTGAACTGATGCACAGAGGAGGCATATAGCCTACACACTGGACCCATTGTACTATAGGCCTAGCTATAGCCTAGCTTTTGTCTTGAAATAAAAGATAATTTGACAGACAACAGCCTGCATACTGACCATAATGGAATGTTATTGCAGTCGGGGTTAGGCTATATTTCTTGCAAAAGATTTTAAGACAACGGGTGTGTCCGCATAACCTTATATAACGAAGTTGCTTTCATACTAGCTTTTTATTAGTGAACTAAAACAATATTTGACAGATATGACTAGCTTATACATTTTAGTTATGAATTGGAATGTTATATTATAGCAATTGATGCAACAATGATGTGTGGAACACTAATGGAGAGACATGGCACGCATTATGCGTCGTGCGTAATGCCATCCAGCCCATTTAATTTGACATCATATTGAAAATGTGCACAGTCAAGTATCTGTTTCACCAAACAGAAAGATTAATAGCCCACTTTGAAATTCAAAGTAGGCCTAAATACAAAGTGCATTTTGTATGGACATTCAACAATCATAGGCCTATTAAGAAAACAATCCCAGGCCAGTATGAAATAGTATTAAATGAGAATAGGCGCAGAATTTTTTTCTTTCTTTTTTCTAAGATTCGATTAAATCAATGCATTCTGAGAGAGTCTCAGAATGCATGTCACTGCATGTCACTGGTATCAAATAGAAATAATGTACTAAATGCCACAACTTAGACCTGACATTATAGAGTAGGATATCACATGAATCTTATAGCTTTGCGTCAAGAGTTAGGGATTAGGGGAACGTTTAGAGTTCACATCATCACACTAATTGTAATATTAGGCCTACATCCCAGCCAATTATTGTAGGCTATTACAATAGGCCTATAATAGGCAATTTGTGTCGGAGATAAATCGCTGTCTGATATGACGGTAAAAAACAATTGAAACTCAGCCTGCAGCCCTGCACAGGACCTGCCAAACTAAACGGACGTGGGTACCCTTTTAATTGATTGACTGATCATTTACAGGCTACAGCTGATGGCTTTGATTACTTCTACATGGCCCCGTATAGAGAAATCTCTCTGTCCATATGGCAATGGCAAAACGCAATTAAATGGGCTGGATGGCATTACGCACGACGCGTAATGCGTGCCATGTCTCTCCATTAGTGTTCCACACATCATTGTTGCATCAATTGCTATAATATAACACCCCTTGTCTTAAAATCTTTTGCAAATTTAAAAGATCTTCTGTGAAATGTAATTTACTTCTGTTGTATCAGCTATCATGAGTGTTTTATATGGATATGGGGGAATCACAAACTCGTCCCTTGGTTGAAACATCAACAGAAATGTAGGCCTAATTATATCAAACTAGACCTATATCTACACAGTTTTATTTTACTGTCTGACAGGCATCATGTTGCGAGCCGCGACTCAGCACATAGTGGCATCGTTTGTGTCATGGAGGATGAAATGGATTGATTGAAGACTTTATAGTTTGCATAGAAAAAGGTAAAGTGTCATGACGTTTATTTCCAAAGCCACGTCGTTGCGAGCCGCGACTCAGCACATAGTGGCATCGTTTGTGTCATGGAGGATGAAATGGATTGATTGAAGACTTTATAGTTTGCATAGAAAAAGGTAAAGTGTCATGACGTTTATTTCCAAAGCCACGTCGTTGCGAGCCGCGACTCAGCACATAGTGGCATCGTTTGTGTCATGGAGGATGAAATGGATTGATTGAAGACTTTATAGTTTGCATAGAAAAAGGTAAAGTCTCATGACGTTTATTTCCAAAGCCACGTCCTACCACCGCACCACTGTGGTAGGACTACGAGCGGTTTTAATCCCAACGAAGCGATCTGTGCAGTCAGACGTGCTGCTATTAAATCTGCAGATCCAATACGTTTGTTTCTCTCGCAAATGACAATCTGGCAACACCACTGGCTGGCTGCTGCTGCGTCTCTGATTTCCTCTATCCCAACATAACCGCAATTTAGCTCATGTGTTTAAAGCAACAGTTGAGGGGCCAGGATGTTTAACAGAAGACAGGTACAGCTACAGTTATAAGCTTATGTAACGTGTGAATGGGTGACATATGAACACTCACTTGAATACTGGGCATCAGAGTTTTAAATGCTAAGTAGGCTACACTCACTTGAATACCCCTCACTCACTCACTCACTCACTCACTCACTCACTCCCTTCCTTTATACCTTGTTGTCTATAATGGTATAAATATAGGCGACTAAGTAGGCTACACGCACTTGAATACCCCTCACTCACTCACTCACTCACTCACTCACTCACTCCCTTTATACCTTGTTGTCTATAATGGTATAAAAATAGGCGACTACTCCAAAAACGTCGGCGACACTGTCGGCGACATGTAAAAGCTGTCGGCGACAATTCCAAATCAGGCAGGCGAGAATTCCACCGAAATTGGTGAGCCTTCCTCGGCGACTCTTCCACGTTTTCCGGCGACCTTCATTTCGGCGAGATTACCGGTATTCTCTGGGTGAAACTCCCAGAGTGGCGTTGTCAGGCTTCCTGTTTCCGGGCCAAAGTGCCCAGGTTACATCAATAAATATTCAGTCATTTGGAGCAGAGTGTGCGGGTTATTTTTCTACTTTTGATCACATTGATACAAATGACACGGTTAACAAAACGAAGTCTACACAGGGAAGTTAGCAATATTAGCATTGCTAAATTCCATTAGCCACATCTTGTTGTAAAATGCAAAAGACATAACCCCAGCAAGGCAAAAGATCGCAAAGTTACTGTCTCTTGACTGTACCTTTTGAAATGATGTTGCCTTGGTTTCATCTGGAGAAGTCCATGGGTCCATGCCGGTCAAACAATATAAACATTAAAACGAAATGGAGGCGCAGGAGGGAGAAAACAGTCCTTCAGCGTCTTCTTGCAAATATATCCGGCTACTAAGCAGCCAAACACCAGTCGTCCCTGATTGGCTGAAGGGGTTGTCTGTCAACGCTCTACTCCCGCCCATGCTCCCGCCCAGCCTAATCGCTCAGACACTGCTGGAGGCCAGTCTCTCCTGCTCGCATTCGAATGAAGGCAGGAAGGGAGACTGGTTTACGAGGCTATGTAAGAGCCACTCAAAAGGAAATGTAGCACTCTGTGAAGTTGGCACCCCATATGATGAAAACATATATAAAAATTGTGTCATTCTTTAGTGCTGTATTTGTGCTGAATTGTGCTGTAAATTTTATAATTTGTGCTGCTATCATTATTGAGATATTTTACAAAACACCACTGTTCTGCTCCTATCTTCTACAATGAAATACTGCTGCTCTACACCGCCCTCTGTAGGGCAATCAATATACTGCTGCTAAATATGCTAATTCATAACCATATAAATATTTATATATATAAATATATAAAAGCACAATTGATGATTTCAATGGCACAAATTAGAGCACATCTAGCACTAAAGATTGAGCCCATTTTGGGGGTGCAAGCCTCAGCAAAACTATAACTTAGAATATCTCAATAATCATAGCAGCACAAATTATAAAGTTTACGGCACAATTCAGCACACATTCAGCACTAAATAATGACACCATTTTTTAAAAATATGTTTTCAACATATGGGGTGCTAACTTCACGGAGGTAGGGGAGAACGGGGTAAGATGAACCACTTGTTGCTTATGTTGCCCTGGAAGCAAGAAAAAGTGAGATGGCAGTAAATTCAAAACATCTAGACATATTTCAGGATGTCTGCTATCATTTGACATTATAATTAAGTGTCTATGACAAAGGACCATAAAAATATGACTTATTTAAAAAAAGTGGTCATGTGGTTCAACTTGCCCCAGGTACGGGGTAAGTTGATCCAGGTAAAGGGGTAAGTTGACCCACATTATATTCTAAGCTTTAACAGTTTAAACTCGAACAAAATAATGTATTTACTTATCAGAAATATTTTAATAACACATTTCCCTTTTGCAAATAGTCTTATTTCCTTTCTAACAGTTATTTAAACTGTAAGAAAAACTATTAAAACCAATTAAATAAAGTTTGTTATTCAGAACCTTTTAATATTTGCAATTATTAATATAATATTAAAAACTTCTCTTAAATTAGTGTATTCGTCAAAATGAAAGATCATTCAGCATAATTTGAGTAGAAAAGACCTAATAAAAAATATGAATGGTGATTCACATAGTTCAACTTACCCCAAGGCATGTGGTTCATCTTGCCCCATGGCCACCATTTTGACAAAACCTGTCTAGCTTAATGCTTAAGGCTCATCTTTAGCTAAATGATTCACATAGTTTTGTACATTGGGCTATCACCAACATGCATGATATATAAGTTTAGACCTGGGTACATTTGCTTTAACATAAAAATCATTATACCACAAAAGTAAAAAATGTACTTCGACCAGCAAAAAACACTTTTTGGGGTAGAACTATGCTTTCCACTTGTGCCCATGTGTCTATCAACTCCACAGCCAGGTGGAAATGATGTTTGTGTTCTTATTTTAAGGTCAAATGTCAACGCATGTGTATAGTTTTAAAGATAAAGGGGGTGGTTCATCTTACCCTGCGGTTCATCTTACCCCGTTCTCCCCTAAATGCAGCCCCTACATTTCGTTTTAGCACAATGTAGAGCTGGCTACATACTAATACCATATGCACTTTTTTAATGCCATGCCAGCTGGCTTGCTGTTATTTTCTAACCTATTGCAAATACTACCCCAGGTTTGTATTATTATCAAAGTTACAGTACAACATCATTGGCCAGACTAGATTTTACTCTGTTGATAAAAACTAAAAACATTCAACATGAAATAATGTGAAAATAACGAACCTTCAAAAGCAAAGACAACATTAGTGAAAGATGGAAAGGCAGCATGGCCTCAACCACTTTATTGACCAGGTAGTTATAAATAATCACACATTGTGCTATTACAGCAACACAGGTACACTACACAGCTTCACTTTTCTTTTTACAGTTCCACATGCTCAGATCCAGAGCTAGTGACAGTCTTCTACTCAGTAGAGGACAGAGTGGCCTACAGTAGAATCTACTGTAATCTCCTGGAGGAATGGGGTTTTGAATGATTTTGCTCAAATACACATTGCTAGAGCAGAGAGCATTGCTCAGTTACATTCTCTTCTCTTGTACCTGAAAAAAACGCCAGATCCCTCAGCCTGTGGCTTATGAAAGAAGGGAACAGCTGGTGGTGCCAGATTTTCAAGAGAGGCATTAAGGTGTTTGATAAGAAAAAAGAAAGGGAACAAAAGAGAGAAAAACAAAACATAACTCATACCAACAATACATCATAATATTGAGTTTAGAACATTGCCTGTTTTATGTACAAATGGCTCTGATAAAAGGGTTTTTATAGTGTGCTTCTATTTATTATTGTTGTTATCATATAGGCCTATGCGTCTTGTTGATGTAGAGTTGAGTGGGGTTGCCAACACTCCTGAATACGGCAGAAATTTCGACCCCATCTCCTGCCGTGCTCCTGAATTGTCATTTCTTCTGAATGTCTCCAGGATTTGTTATCAAATTGGAAATTACATCTACTATGTAAAATGTTTTCTGGGGGAGGACCCCATACAGATATAATATTCACTTAATGCCATTAAATATGTCTTACTTTGCTTCAGTCATCAAATACATTTCTGTACACCTACATTCGTTCGAGCAGGCGCCGCCGAGGTCTCCCGCTGATGGAGACTTGTGTTCCTGAGCTTCTCCACCACCTCGGCCAAAATGGTGTTCCTCCCGGGGTGCGGCCTGGGGTTGAAGGTCTGCCTGCACTGCGGACAGTCGTACACGCCGCGGTTGTCGCCCCGATCCCAGTAGTGCTGGATGCAACCCGAACAATAGCTGTGGCCGCACGGGATGGTGACCGGCTCCTTCAGCACGTCCAGCCATATGGAACAGTTGAACTGGTCCCTGTCCAGGACCACTCCACCTTGTGCCATTTTATTTTTTTACTGGATGAAAAAAAAAGGCGAGCTGAAAAATCAAAAGTGATAGCTGCTTTTTGGCCTATAACTTTTGAACCATAGGTTCAAAAATATGCTTTCTCCGGACTCCTTGGATCATGATGCAACTTCCCATATAGCACCTGCCCATTTCCAAATTCTTCAAAACAAATATTTTGCTACTACTCCTACGAATGTTGTCCAAAATTCACTCAAATTGGCACACACTCTGTCTTTGGACATATGATCAAGATGTATCAGTCAGATTTGTAATATTCCCTTCGGATTGGCTACAATTGGCTTCTGACCCTCACAAAATCGTGGGAGCGTCCGTTTGCAAAATAAATTTATAAATCATGAACACAGCGTCCTATCTGTTCCAATTATGTATAACATTGAGGGGCCACTAATAAACAGAGCCAATACGATTTCACTTCCACCCATATGGGGTGCAACAAATTAGACAAACATCACTGTTTTTGCACCAAATTAAGTACAAATGGTCATGTGAGTCAAACCTTTGCAAAGTGAACAAATTTGATTTGCCCCATTTGCTGGTGGAACAGTCCCCTTTACAAGAGCATTTTGATCAGCTCTCTGCACGCTCTGGAATTGTCATCCAAACTGGCACCCATGCCTCTTGATTCCATACTCATGTAGGGAAGGATTAAGGAATAATAACTTGTTCTGTGTAGGCTGGTCGCCCAGATGCCATTTGATACCCTGCCCGATTGACAAGCTGAAGTAGTGCATCTTGCAGCTAACTCTAATAGTGGCAGGCAGTGGACTATAACTGCTCAATCCAGGATATTGCAGTCATAACTTGGGGGTGGCTCTGATTGCCCAATACATTTCAGTAAGTCAGGTTTTGTGCCTGTCCGGTGCGGTGAAGCTTGCCAAAGTCCAGTGATAGTGGGAAGGACGGTATCTTGGAATTGCCTTGCGTCGAGGTTGCCTGAAGAGTGCCATGTAACATGTTATTTCTCTTAATTGGATCATGGATGGAGTGGCTGCCTCATCAAGCACCTTCTTGACAAACTCCTCGTACCCTAACCCAACATGTACAGAAAAGGGCAAGTCTTTGCCAGGCTGGGTGGCCTACCCAAATCTGTATTAGTCCTGGCCACATATCATTGAAGCCAACTACAGACATACAGTATGGAATATCAAAGTCTGTTGAATGGTCATTGTCACATGACTCAGGAGACCATTTGTGGATGTTGTGCTCATGAGTTGTGCCTTTTTTCTTGTCAAACAGACCCTCCCACTAAAATGTCTGAAGCCAATCGTAGCCAATCTGAACGGAATATGAAAAATCTTTTCAGGCTGCGACCGTCAAAATAATCTTATTTTAACTGGGGACACACTGTCGAGCACTAAGAGTTGAGGCATTACATTTTTTATAACACCGTTCTATTGTGAAAATAGCAGATCTGCATGCTCACAATGCCTCGAAACATAGATCTGCAATTTTCACAATTCATGCCAATGTTTAATGACATTTTAGAGGCATTAAAAAGTACTTAAATTGTCACGTTATGTGCAGATACCCTCTATATCTATACACGTAAACGTTCTGTTGGTTTGTTAACTGTTACGTGAGAAAGCAATGTTATCATCTGGGGACCCATCAAAATAATTTGGAGACCGCCCTGGGGGTCCCAACCCACAGGTTGAGAACCACTGTGCTAAGCCACCCCACTATAATGTTTACACTTCATGAATGTGCGTTGTCCCGACTCCCGACCAATGTAAAACCCTCTCTATGAATGATAATGATCAGAACGTTCAACTTTCTCACCAAAAAAAAACCCTTTAGGTGAGTCATTCTAAGAGAAAATATGGCTTAACCCCCAAAAAATTGATACAAAAGGTTTTTCAATGGATTCTGGTAGTATTGGGTGTGCTAAATAACATACTCAAAATCTACCAAAATCTACCTCCCCGAAAGCCACCATTTTCAAGATGGCGTCTGAGTTGACTGTGGGGAGCTTAAAATGGCTATATCTCAAATGGAAAAGATTTTGCTAATATTTTGCCAACTGATTCTGGTACCTCTGGACATTCTTTAGAGCATACTAAAAATAGAGGAAAATATTCCTTTCGGAAAGGTTTCAAGATGGCGCGTGACTGGCGTCCACGATGGCTGCAGGAGCTTAAATGCCTATAAACTGGGATTTAATATGTAAAAAATCATCACAATTATGCACTTAGTGACACGTTTTTGACTTTTGGCATGGTGTTGGGTATGGACATAAGGTTTTCAAAAACCATCAGCAACAAGTTGCTCATCAAGCGGATGCTGCACGCGGACCCCTCCCAGAGGCCCACCGTTGCACAGCTGCAGACAGATGAGTTCTTCACGCAGGGTTATGTCCCCTCACACCTGCCCACCACGTGCCTCACTTTACCCCCACGTTTCTCCATCGCCCCTTCCTCAGCTGTGGAGATGAGACGGCCACTCACAGCACTGGGCAACAAAGGTATTATTCCCCCCCCCCCTAAATGGTAGAAACTGTACTCGACGACAACACATCATGATCCTTTGTCCTGACCAATGTTTCCCTTTTTTCAGGAGGGACAGAGGTGAACGATGATCCTGCACCAAGGTGAGACATCACTGTTCTTTACAACAGCATACATTTGGCTAGATTTTTTTTTTTTTTTTTTTTGCATCTACCAACATGCCTAACAGACTTGTAACCAGGAAAGTAATCTCTCAAACACATGTAGTGCTACGTTTCAAAAGTTGAAGTTCTTAATATTGAGTGGTAAACATGTCCCATTTCAGAATAAATGACTTGTCAACATAGCTGGTGGTTTTTCTTTTTTTCCTCAATTGTCTGTCGGGTGGAAACTTTGTAGCCTATGTTGCCTTTCAGGATTCAAAAATGGCAAAAGTTGCAGATATACAAGCTCATAACACATCGCTTCCTATCACGTTTCACACTTGTGATTCTGCTTTTATGTGACTCTGTAGGATGCTCAAGTAAGGCATTCATTTACAAAACACCTAGAAAGTAAAAATATGGACAGGTTTTTCCCTCAATGTTGAGGGTTTTTACCGCACTGTTTCTTGACTAGCGTGTCCAGTATAGATGAATTTGACAAGAGTTCTGGTACTTATTTACAGGGCGGTTGCGGCCAAGGATGGACCAGACTGTAACCTGACTGACATGTTACAGCAACTCACAGCTTTTCTTGCAACTAAGCCGTCCGAGAGGCCCCTTGTACGCCAAGGTGAGACACTTTGTCACGTCCTCTCAAATGTCTGTGTTCAGAATCCGCCCCAAGCTGAAAATGGCCTTGCGTCGCTCAGCTGAACATGAATTGTGATAACATTGTGAATGCTGACCAGTGGTGGAAAGGGGTAGTTGGTGGATTGAGGTAGTTTTACTATTTACTACTTGATACTTTGAATTTGGAAATGTCTCTAAAAGTTCACAACTTTTTGAATGGAGAGTATTTATACATCGTGGTATTTCTACATTTACTGAAGCCTCCTTAATTACCAGTATTCTGTTTGTCTGCACTTTCAGAAGAGGCAGAAGATCCAGCCTGTATCCCCATCTTCTGGATCAGCAAATGGGTGGATTATTCTGATAAATATGGGCTTGGTAAGACGCACCTCTGTGATTTGGGGAAACATTTCTAAATGTTTTATTCTGCTTTCACATGTGTATCAGTTGAAGCCTCTTGCAACAGATTTGTATGCAGGTGTAGAATAACTTCACAGTACTGCAATAATGTTTCAATGTAGAATTTCCTTCTGCCATTTGTTTTTGATTGATTGAAGGCTTTATTAGAAGTTTGCATAGGAAAATGTACAGATTCATGACGGTACAGTTCACTGGTACAAGGTCTACTAAAAGGAGATCCATGAAAAGACTAAGCTTATTTCAACAGGAAACCATTTAAGTATCTCATATAACATTGAATGACAGACAAATAGAACGCAGTACTATGCAGTAGATATGTAAAGAAAAGGGGGAAAAAAAAGAAAAGACAACAGTAAATCTAAACAAACAGTAAGTATATACAAGGAATATACAGTAAATCTAAATAAACAGTATATACAAGGAATATACAGGTATATACAAGGAAGGGGCAGGGAGGGTAGGGTTGTGCTAGGTTTTTTACCAGTTGCGAACGGCTGCTGCCTGTAAGTGGTTTTTCAGGGCAATTTTAAAGGATGCTAGTGATCCACACTCCTTTATGGCCTTCGGTAAGGCATTCCACATTTTTGTGGTATAGCAGAAGAACGAGTTCGACCCTTTCTTTGAGTTGACTCTGGGTTGAACGTGATCTGTGGCACTGCCTCTGGTGTTGTAATTATGGACATCCTTAACGTTTATAAAGTATTTTGACAGGTACTTGGGTATCATAGTGGTGTAGTGTATCTTGTACACCAGGCCCATTGCAAGTTGCTGTACTCTGTCATCTACTCTGAGCCACCCCACTCTTAACTGGTGAGTAGCGGTGAGGTGAGTCTGATAGGGAAGGTTAAGCAGGACCCTAATTAGTTTATTTTGGGCTGTTTGGAGTTTCATTTTAAGGGCTTGTGGGGCGTCACGATACCATACGTGGACTCCGTAGTCAAAGAGGGGCTGGATTATTGCAACAGCTAAGGACTTCAGTGTGCTGAAGTTGACCATTGGGGCGATCCTCTGTAGGAAACGAGTTCGTTGGTTGATTTTTTGTATTACTTTTGAAGTCATCTTTTCGCTGGAAAGATTAGCTTCAAGGATACATCCTAAGTAAGAGATTTCGTTTTTTAGTGTTATGACCTTGTCACCCACTTTGATTGTGAAGTCATCTACCTTTTTGAGGTTATGATTTGATCCAAAGAGGATGGACTCGGTTTTTCCCAGGTGAATTGATAATTTGTTGTCGTTAAGCCATGTGCAGATCTTACTCAGTTCAGAGTTAAGTGTCTTTTCAACCTGCAAGTGGTCCTTGCCCGAGACTAGGAGAGCCGAGTCATCCGCGAACAGGAACAGGTTGCAGTCGCAAGCAGATGCCATGTCGTTCACGTATATTAGGAACAACAGAGGTCCCAGTATGCTACCTTGAGGAACACCACAGCTTACTGGGAGGGGGGGGGACAGGGTTCCGTTAATCTCCACCACCTGTTCCCTCCCCACCAGGTAAGATTGCATCCAGCTCACTGCTGCGCTGTCAAGACCGATGGCTTTTAGTTTCTCAATCAGAATAGCATGATCCACGGTGTCAAATGCCTTCTGGAGGTCCATCATGACCATGCCACTATATTTGCCCTGATCCGCTTCGCGCTTGATTTGGTCAGTCAAATAGAGAAGGCATGTGTCAGTGGAATGGGATTTTCTGAATCCAGAATGGAACTCGTAAATCAGATTATTCTCATCGAGATATTTTGCAATCTGTTCGTAGACTATTTTCTCCATGACTTTGGATATGGAGCTAAGAATGGAAACGGGGCGGTAGTTTCCAGGGTCTAGTTTGCTACCTTTTTTGTGCAGGGGGGTTACTTTTGCTAGTTTGAAGTCCTGGGGGACATGACCCTGTTCGATGGAAAGGTTAATTATGTGGGTAATGATTATGTGGGTAATGATTGGAGCAATGTTCTTGCTTGGTGTGTTGTAAAGCTGTTTGGTGCGTTGTAAAGCTGTGTGGATTATTAAGCGTTTTGTTTGTTCCAGGCTACCAGCTGTGTGACAACAGTGTGGGTGTGCTCTTTAATGACTACACACGCTTAATGATGTATGTGGATGGGGAGAGTCTGCAGTACATTGACAAAACCAATGCAGAGAGCTACATCAGTGTACACGCATACCCTGCTACGCTCACCAAGAAGGTCAGTGGTTGTCTCTGACGTTACGCTGTTATATTGAAACATTTAAGATGTTACTAACTCTGCTATGGTTGGCATAGAGCCAGAACGATAAAGGGCATGAGGGAACTGATTTGATTAAACCTGCACATTTCTGGCAAAATGATAATGAGGATAAGATGACAGATCCTTTTTATATTGGTGGATACTGGATATTAGCTCCTGTGTCGGTTTTGTGCTGCCTTTTTTTAAAAATGCATCCTTACCACTTTATCGAGTCGACCCTTTATTTTATCACTTCTCTTGCAGATAACGTTGCTCAAGTACTTCCGCAGCTACATGAGCGAGCACCTTCTCAAGGCCGGTGCCAACATGCCAACATGGCACGTAGAGACGGTGACGAGCTGGCACGCCTGCCCTACCTCTCCCACTGGTTCAGGACCAAGAGTGCCATCGTGCTGCACCTGTCTAACGGCACCGTCCAGATTAACTTCTTCCAGGTTGGTGAACTTCACTGCATCCAGAGTGGAAATGGCAAATGTAGATCAGCTATTTTTGTACACCACACCGCCATTGTAAAACTAAGTATAGTAAAACAAATCCCCTTCGTGTTGACTGGGTCAAACTAGCAATGTTCAGAAACGTCTTCCATAAAACCTTATTTCATAAGGTGTATATACTGTATTTCAATCTGCAATTTCATTCTTTTTGGCTGGATGTAAAACGTCAAGATACTGTAGGTTTAGAACGGCCGCAAGAAAACGGATTTGGAATGATATTGCCTAGATAACTGCGCTAGCGGCGTGTCTTCTATGGAAGCATGTTGCACAGTGAAAATGGCTGACGCATCATTAAGAGCATGTAGATCGGCTATTTAAGATTGGAGTATTTAACGTGGTCAAACTAGCAAAAGCCAGGGTTAAAGCCTCAATCTGATTTCTTAACCTAGTTGGCAGTATGTAGAACAACTAAAACCATCATTTTACATATTGTGTTAATTGTTTAGGAAAACGGCACTGGTGTGGGAGGGCTCCTTCAGTTTCACATGGTAGCACCTTACAATGTTTTCATTTGTGAGCTTTTATATTTGCTTAAACGATGCAGATTGCTCTTGGCATAAAATGACATTGTTTTCATCTCCTCCAGGACCATGGCATAAAATGACATTGTTTTCATCTCCTCCAGGACCACGCCAAGCTGATCCTCTGCCCCCTGATGGCGGCGGTGACATACATCGATGGGAAGCGGGTCTTCAACACCTTCAAGCTTTCTCTGCTGGAGGAGTTTGGCTGCAGCAGGGAGCTGGCTACAAGGATGCGCTACGCCAAGCAGATGGTGGAGAAGCTGCTGTCCTCCAAGGGCTCTGCTGCACAATCTTAAACTGTTCTATTTTAAATGTATTTTAAATTTGTCTTCTAAATGTCTATTGAATAAAGCACATTTGAATGATATAACTGGTTTTGTTGGGTGTTTTTGTAATGTGTTTGAGTTCAAGGTCTGGTGTGGAGTGGATGGTACAAATGATTGCCGTGTTTTGTCCTTCAGACTTGAGGCAGTCCAGCATCTATTGCAGTCAGTGGTTGTCCAACTTTTTGTCTTGGGCATATTTGGGTGGAAACTTCATGTCCCACACTTTTAAAGGGTTAAAATGTGAAATGCCAAAAGTAGCAGATCTACTTGCTTGAAATGTGTTGCTTCAGTGTTTCAAACCTGTCCATCTACTTTTGATGCTTTGTGACACTGGCTGATCAAGTGTTATACAACAGTGTTAATCTGGAGATTAGGGGTTTCTTCCCCACAGAAAGTATTACATTCCAGTATATGGGCCCTGACCATCTAGACAGACCCAGTGGGCCTTGGTTTACAAGGTTGAGAACCCCTGCTGTGCTGTATGTAGTAGCTTTGAGGGTGATGATTACTGACACTGTCCAAATGACTGCGATAAACTTGGTTGAAATGTTCATGCTTTAGGTCTACAGGCCTGCTAATTAACAAGCATACTGGCAAGGCAGTCTTATCTTGTGATCACGCGTGGAGTTTCAGGATAACTGGATCTTAAATGCAAATGTTTCCTATTGCACTATTCCTCTAATGGAATGGTCATTTGCTTTTGTTTTTAAGATTTGTTTTTGGGCTTTTATGCCTTTATTGATGGGACAGACTGACAGAGACGGGGAGTGACATGCGGCAAAGGTCGTCCGGATTGGGAATCGAACCGGCGACGCTGCCAGGCATCCATGCCTATGTGGCAATGCCTAAGTGGTATGCGCCTGGACCAGTAGGCCAGCAGGGACCCCGGAATAGTAATTTGTACAGAGAGCTCAGCTATCAGTTTTTAATCTGTAAAGAAATCTACATGAAAAATAGACCTCTGACGTGTGTAGGGTCTTGAGAATTCCTGAACACTTGTGCCTTCAAAGGTCTCTTCTGGAGGATCAGCTCTTCACCATTAAAAAAGAGTGCTCTGTCTGGGCTGAATTTCTTGATAACGGATACAGGTACCTTGTAAATGTCTTGAAATAAAATTGACAAGGGAATTCAGTGACACCAAGTTGTAGGCCCCCATACATTAAAAGGGAACGATACCGCAGCCTCTGGCTCCTCCTACAGGAGACACTCAGCCATTACAGATCCTACTTGTAAACTGGCAGTGCTGTGCTGTGATTGGCTGACGACAATACCCAGAGTAACTCATGCCCTGATTGGTTCAGAGCTGGTGTTGCGCTCTGAAAATAGAAGATCTACAAGCTCACAATACGTCATGGTGCGACGCCTTGTGAGCTTGTAGATCTGCTATTTCAGACGAGAGAGTTGCACAGCTTCCGTACACACAGAGTAGTAGTCAGACAGACCTGAAAGAAGCACATCTTCAGTACGAATCTCTGCCCTGCTTATTGTTTACCATTACAGGAGCAAGTCGCTTCTCCATCATTTCCCATCTTGACTGATATATCATGTGAAGAACCTGCAGGATCTTGTGGTCTGATGATGAGGTCGGTGTCAACGGCATGGTGACACATACACCAGAAGACACGTGTAAGAACCTACAGGATCTAATGTGTACTATTAACTACATTTGTATTTCGTTACATGCCTACTGTTTCTAATCACTGATAGTGGTTCCCCAACACTGGGTCGGGACCATAGAGTTATAAGGTCGGGGGGGGGGGGGGGTCTTCTTTCATGTTGTTTCGTTTCACAAATGACAGATGAGATTGCTTCTGGGGGTCCCTGGAACAAAATATTTTGCGATGGGGGTCCGTGGCCGAATACATATCATTCTGGGGGTCCTTGACATGACAAAGTTTGACATTTTTAGAATGTGCCTATCAGTGGTTAAGGAAGGACCCCCAAAATGTGTTTTTTGCCACGGACCCCCATCTCAAAATATTTTGTTCCACGGATGGACCCCTATCGCAAAATATTTTGTTCCAGGGACCCCCAGAAGCAAAGATTAGATTTCGGTCTATTCTGCAATCTGCATCTAGCTTAAGGCCACAGACCCTTGAGTTTGGGTCGAGGTCGACCTTTCCTGTATTCGCCTGTGTAGGTGACCAAGGGGCGCTGTTGCGTCACACACACACACACACACACACACACACACACACACACACACACACACACACACACACACACACACACACACACACAAGCACACACACTTTTTACATGATCATACTTATTTGTAACTTTGTAAACCTTAAAACTGCTGCGCTGCCTCTGGGCGACTGATTTTCCCCCTTGGGATAATAACGGTATCTATCTACACACACGCACACACACACACACACACACACACACGCACAACCCTGAAATGAACTGCTACACACACACACACACACACACACACACACACACACACACACACACACACACACCACCGCTCACTTCTAACTTGGTTTGACTTTGCTTTAATCCCTGTTTTTCAGGATCACAGGATCTAGTCTGAGCTGAGTGTCCACACTCCATGGTGGTCCACCAGCACCCAGGAGGAGATGGATGGTGGTGAGAGCTGTCACACATGGGGCGCGTTCGGAAATGCGCACTCAACGCACTGGTGTGCCATGTTGTCGTTCGTTTATTCGGTGCACTTGGTGCGTTGTCGTTCGGAAATCCAGTGCGCGGCGCACTGGTGTGTTGAGTGCATGCACTCGCCAACCCTACTCAGAGGATGGGGTTAGGCGGTGTGGTGCGGTGGTTCGGTGTTCTGATTGGTTGGTTTTCATGGCCGTGTCTCGAATGCTTCTCAGCTGTGAACAATGGAGGAAATTACCGCAAAATACAGCACTTGCAGCTTAATTGGTCGTTTGGGCTTGATAGTTTCACACGCATAAAGATGTAAACTATTAGCAGGTGTGCCAATGTTATGAATTACATCTCCTTTCAATAGCAACGTTACGTTAGCATACTTAGCAACTGCTGCTTTTCAGAAAGTTTAGGCTACTGAAAAAGCACACAGCTGCCTCTTAAAACTGGTCGTTCGTAAATAAGCCACACTGAACGCACTATCCAACGACACGCCCACTGCACTCACTACACCGAGCACACACCCGGTGCGGGTTTCCGAACGCACCCATGGTGTTGACCCACCCAGGAGCTGATGCGTGTAGGGGTGGGCGATATGGAAAAATACAATATCACAGTATTTTTCCAAGCTGTATCACGATACACGATCTTATCACAATTCTTTTTCATGTTGGTTTTTATGGTTACTTTTCAAGTTACTTTTTAACCGTACAACGCAAGGTTACAAAACTAAAAGAAAAAGGAGTAACAGACCATTTTGACCAGTGGTCATCAAAGAGGGGTCCAGGGACTCTCTGGGTTCCTTTTGGGAGGTCTAAATTGATCCTTACAAGTATGTAACTCTGACAGTATACAAATGAAACCATTTGGGGAAACCTTAAGGGGAAACCTTGACATTGTAACGTTTGAGAACTACTGATTTAAAACAAAATGCAGGTTTAAATGAATTCTACAATGGATTTCTGTATTAACAATTCAACAGGATTCTTTATAAGTCTCCCTCATTGTATCACGATATATACGATGTCTCTGAAAAGGCATATCGTGGAGACATTGTATGGTCTCTCAACGATATTTATCACCATATCGCCCACCCCTAGATGGACGTAAAGAACACATGGTGTTGACCCACCCACCCGGGAGGAGATGGATGTGAAGAAGCTTCAGGATCTGGTGGGCGGAGCTGTCGCGCTGCACGGTGACACCAGAGCAGCGGTGACATTCGACAGTGGCTCCGGGAGCTCGGTGTCTCTGTCGTACAGAGAGCTCGTAGAGCTTGGGGACACCTTGTCACGTGTCCTGCGGAGACACTGTGCTGGACATGGAGGAGTGGTTGGATTATACTGTCATACCGATTTATATCTGCCCGTCTGGATTCTGGGGTGAGTTTACAATTTAACACAATGTTTCGGTTCTCACTGGTACTGGTATCTCTGTTTTAAAACCAATTTCCTAGCATTTCTTCTATAGTCACATGTTCAAATACTGGATTCGGATTGGTTTTAAAACAGTGGTAAATAGGCCAACAACCTTGAGTTGGCTCATGGACCCCGCCCACTGAAAAAATTGTAACTAAAGATCCTTGCAAGTTACAACAGTGTTTTCTTTCATTTATATGGAAAAAGTGGTAGAAAAGCAGTTTCACTGAAACAGTGGTAAATCAGCCAACAACCCACGACCTCGAATGGTAAATGGCTTACTTCTAATGGTGCCACAAAATTAGATCTGATCTGTTTTTGGTACAAATTTGTCAACTTGATTTTACAGGGGCGCCTGCTGGCCTATCGGTCCAGGCGCATAACTGGCTCTGGTGCCTGGCAGCGTGTCGCGGGTTTGAGTCCCAATCCTGATGGCCTTTGCTGCTTGTCACTCCCCATCTCTCTCTCCCCTTTCCTGTCAGGCTACTGTCCTGTCAATAAAGGCTTAAAAAGTCCCAAAAGATCTTAAAAAAAAAGAACATTGAAACTTATTTCCAAATGAAAATCTATTTAGTAAAAATCATGAATTCAACCTCAAACCACATAGATTATAGTATAACATTTGTGTCTTTGTTGCGACCGTAAGGTCGCAGTTTAGTATCAAAACCTCCACCGGCCGTCCGTCACGTCCGTCACGTCACACACGTCACACCTTTGCCCTGCTCATATCTCCGCATCAGTATGACATCACACTGCTGACATCAGTATGACATCACACCGTACACAAATGACCCTTATATAAGACCGGCATTATCTACCGACAGCTGCTATAAGCCAACCCTGGCGATAAGGTCTGAGTCGAAGAAATGCTTCTTTCCTGGCAAGAATTGCCCCTTTATACTGTAGGGCTCGTTTGTGTATTGTATGACATCACGCCACATCATCGGCTGAGGACTGTGTGATGTCATCATATCTCCATATATGGAGACATAAGTTGCTCATGCCCAAATATGGGCTGGTGAGGTCAGACTTAGTGTGATGCGTAGGTTATCTCCATATATGGAGATTCAACTTCAATGAGTAACCATGGCAAACTGTCAACTGCCCGTATGTCTTGATAATTGGTAAAACAAACTTTTGGCCTATTTGTGGAGATAAGCGACCAACGGTCGCTTATCTCCCGATTAGGGAGTCTTACTGGTAATATACTGTGTGAGTGCGTGTGTGTGGTCATGCACTTGAGTGACGGTGTGTAATCTGTGTATTCATGTTGGCATGTCTCTGTACTTTTTATTATGGATGTTGGAATGTCATCAAATCTTTCCTTTGAGGTTGTGATTTACTGGAGAGACAAAAACAACAGGGTGGGACCGGACGATTACAATGTGCAGTATCAGGAATGTAATTTGCTTTATGCCAAAGATTCTTGAATAGAGACAAAAGTGTATAGGGGAGCACACACTGAACGCGGACGGCTGCGCAGCGTCACATCGCGGTATCGACGCACGTGAAGTGCCGCGCGGTAACCCCAACTGGATGCGGCGCGCTGCCACACAGCACATCCATTTCCCCGGTGGGGAGAAGCATGGGAGAACATGTTCACCGCGCGGCAACGCTGGAAAAATAGAACAGCTGCGTATCGGCGCGGCAGACCCGCGGCTGCGCGCGTCTGACGGCGCCGGTGTGGGTTAGTTCATTGAAAATAATGGGGCCGTATGTTTTGACGCGGCGCGGAGGCGCGCGGAGGCGGCGCGTCAAAACATAGTCCAGTGTGTGTTCCCCTTATGTGTGCAACTGTGCATGTGTGTGTGTGCGTGCATGGATACAGTGGACCAACAACTAACATGATTTTCTTTGACAGAATCCTCCAGTTGCCTGCTGCCTACGTACCATTTGATCCAGATGGCCCAGTACTCCTGTCAGCCCGCGTTATGACCCAGTGTGGATTACAGTTCTGTGCTCTGCAAAGTGATCTGTTGGAGGTTGGCTACTTTATTTAACTTGACAATAAAACAAAAAGAGGTTTCTTAAACAACCAACCAGGTCTGTGCGATCCCATGCCAAAGTGTCAGCACTTGCCCAGCAGTCTGCTGTCACCCAGGTGGTTGCGTGCACGCGCCTACAGTATGTACTTCTCTCCCTTAGGGTGTCTTACTAGTAGTTAAGTCTATTGTATACGTATTTGTAAAATTGTGATTACCGGTAACCAATCCTATTTAGACCTGGAACAACAATACGTGACTATAGCTTTCAATCCAGAATCCCCTTTTTGTGTTGTTTATACCAGTGGTTCTCAACCTGTGGGTCGGGACCCCCAGAGGGGTCCCCAAATTATTTTGGGGGGGGGTCCCCAGATGTTTAGCTTCATTCTCTTTTCTCACTCAACAGTAAGCAGACCAACATACAGTATAAGTATATATTATAGAGGGTATCTACACATTTCTAAACTGACAATTTAAGGACTTTTTAATAGCTCTTTGTCAAATATTAGAGGAAGAAGAGGAAAGGACGTCGATCTGCTATTTTTTACAATACTAGAAGCTGGGCCGCCCGAGCGTCTAGTCGGCGACCTGGCCAACTCGGAACAATGTAAATAGGGAATGAATGCCCCGCCCTTTAATGCAAACCCCATTATACCTGTTTTCATAGGACCCGTTTTGACCATCTGTCTGCCTGTGTCCATTTATGCCCATATATGGAGATATCTGTATATGTCTGTCTGTCGGCGTCCATTTTATGTCCATATAGAGATCACTGCAGTTATAGTTCTGGGTCCATTATATGCCCATATATGGAGATATCTGTCTATCTGCGTCCATTTTATGCCCATATATGGAGATCTCTGTATCTGTCTGTCTGTGTCCCTTTTATGCCCGTATATGGAGAACTTTGTGATTCTGCGTCCATTGTATGCCCATATATGCCATATATGGAGATATCTGTTTATCTGCGTCCATTTTATGCCCATATATGAGATCTCTGTCGCTTTTTCAAACAGATGGTCAAAACGGGTCCTATGACAACAGGTATAATGGGGTTTGCATTAAAGAGGGAACCGGCACTGTGTCTGCAACACAGTCGGAGGCACAGACAGATACAGAGATCTCCATAATGGGAATAAAGGGACACAGACAAACAGATGGAGGAGGAGACAAACTTAATGCAAACCCCATTATACCTGTTGTCATAGGACCCGTTTTGACCATCTGTTTGCCTGTGTCCATTTATGCCCATATATGGAGATATCTGTATCTGTCTGTCTGCGTCCACTTTATGCCCATATATGGAGATCTTTGACCATCTGTTTGCCTGTGTCCATTTATGCCCATATATGGAGATATCTGTATCTGTCTGTCTGCATCCATTTTATGCCCATATATGGAGATCTATGCAGACACAGTGCCAGTTCCGGAAAATCCGGATGTCAGACATCAGAATCCGAACCTTTCGTGCTGGTTCCAGAAAATCGTGTATCGGGTCGGGTCGAGGCCGAGCACTGCACTACCTGCTGCGGTGGGGAACGCGCGTGCCGAATTTGAAATAGGGAATGAATGCCCCACCCTTTAATGCAAACCCCATGAATGCCCCACCCTTTAATGCAAACCCCAATATACCTGTTGTCATAGGACCCGTTTTGACCATCTGTTTGTCTTTGTCCACTTATGCCCATATATGAAGATCTCTGCACACACAGTACCGGTTGCGGAAAACTCTGATGTCAGACTTCAGCTCCGCATACGGGCATTCATTTTATTCCCATATATGGAGAACGCGCGTGCCGGTGGGACGAACGGTTCTCGAGATACGCGGATTACATACATACATACACACTCACAGAGATTTTTTGTTGACTCATGTGGCGTACGTGATGTCAGAGCCTTTTATGAGGTGATGTCACAAATCTCACAATGAGTCAGCGCTTGCGCCGATTTCCTCCGGAACAGCCTGATGTCAACAATCAGCCCGCATAAGGAGATTCCGAACGTTTCGCGCCGGTTCGGGAAAACCGCGCGTCGGGTCGGGTCGAGGCCTGGCACTGCACTCTGTGCCGCGGCGGGGAACACGCGTGCCGAATCTGAAGCCGGTGGGACGAACGGTTCTCGAGATACGCGGATTACAGACACACACGCAGAGACTTCTCGCATTTATAGATAGAAGATAACCATGTTATATGAAATGTAATGCCTCAACTCTTAGTGTTCGTCAGGGTGGGGGGGTCCCCAGTTAAAATATGATTATTTTGGGGGTCGCTGCCTGAAAAGGTTGAGAACCACTGCTTTATACAGTATAGCAACATTAAGTTGCTTGCATGCATTACTACAATCTTACATGTTGTGAGATTGTGAGAGAAAAATCTAAAATGACACTGATGCTTTCCCGGTTTTAATGGGTTAAGCTGGACAAAATGTGGCCATATTTTCCCAGAATATGGAGATGACTGACATCTGACATCATAGATGTCTGACAATCAATAAAACATGGATATATTGCCCCCTAAATCGGTTGAATGTTTTGTTTCTACTTTCCTCCCCAAGCGGTTCCAGACAGCCTTCTCTGAACTAATGGTGATGGAGGTTTGTGTGAAGATGTCCAGCTACAACCTGACCCTCGTACGAGTCCAGCTGCTGGCAGCAGCTTCCGTTGCAGACCACAAAGGAACAGCGCAATCTAAAGCCAAGGACCCTGGACACCCTGGACAAGAGGACTTGGCCTATGTGCTCCACACCTCTGGAACAACAGGGCTTCCAAAGACTGTGAGGGTGCCACACAAGTGTATCGTTCCCAACATACTACATCTCAGGTTGGTTCCAAACACAGTAAGGCCTTTGTCACGGTTATTACATAACCCATCACCTGATCGCAATTTATTTGAACTAACGGTAAATATTTTTAGATAATCGTTAGATCGTTTTCCGTTCTTCTGTATAAAAACAGCTCTTTCAACCTGGTGTTCCTATTTTGGTTTTTAGATGCTATTTATTTTTATTTATTAAAAAAAAAATAGTGGAAATATCAGTCTACAAGCTCACAGTATATTGCAGTGCGACACGTTGTGAGCTTGTAGAATCTACAATGGCTAAAATTGTGTAGATAGATAATTACATTTTAGATATTTTTCACTTGTTGAAAGTATTAAATAATTACGTTTTGGCCATAGTAGTCTAGTTATTTTGTACTATTGGTTCCAGTCAGTTGTTTCTTTGTATATTTGGGGTTAGGGTTGTCATATTTGCCTTGTGCCATTTCTTTCTGCTTACAAAGCCTAAAAACAAATGTAATTTGTGTTCATAGGCTAACTGTATGTTCCAATGTTCAAAAGGCAATCATTAATCACAATTAATTATGTGTATGATGACAACTAATAGCCGGGGAGCCACAGGCCCAACATTTTAGAGGACCTGTGACGTCATGACATACTTTTAATTTGAGTTTTTTTCTACTAATTTGGTCAATAAGGTACACAGAATGAGAGGCCTGCTCTGTCGGAAACATTGCGAAAAAAGGTTTCCCATTGACTTCACTAAACACCAAAAATAAATATGCTTTAAGTAGCATGTGAGGCATCAAACTAGGGGTTCTTGATGATCCTGAATCCATGGCATTGTTTAGCATGAAAAACATTCCTTGGACTAGATTTCAGCCTCTCAAAAAGGTGAAAAGTGATGAGTCATCACTTTTCACCGATTTGTTGGTCCGTTTTCCAGCCCAAGGAATGTTTTTCATGCAAAACAAATGCTTGCAATGGATTCAGAATCATCAAGGACCCCTAGTTTGAAGCCTCACATGCTACTTAAAGCATATGTATTTTGGTGTGTTTTTTCCTGTATAGTGAAGTCGATGGGACAGTGAATATAAATGGCCATAACCTTTTTTCGCAATGTTTCCGACAGAGCAGGCCTCTCATTCTGTGTACCTTAATGACCAAATGAATAGAAAAAATAAAAAGTATGTCATGACGTCACAGGTAAAACCCTGTTCTTTGAGCTTTTGGGCCTGTGGCTCCCCGGCTATCAAATGGCATGACGTTGACAGTCCTGACAACACACAGTTCCACACCTGTACTTTAAAATGTTAAGATCCCTTTTCTTTGTACCAGAACCTTGTTCCAGATGAGTGCAGAGGACGTGGTTTTCTTGGCCTCCCCGTTGACCTTTGACCCCTCCGTGGTGGAGATGTTTCTGGCCCTGTCCTCGGGGGCGTGTCTCCTCATCGTCCCCACGGTGGTCAGGAAGATGCCCCGGAGACTGGCCCACGTGCTGTTCAACAAGCACAGGCCCACTGTCCTGCAGGTCAGTACACAGAGACTGGCCCACATGCTGTTCAACAAGCACAGGCCCACTGTCCTGCAGGTCAGTACACAGAGACTGGCCCACGTGCTGTTCAACAAGCACAGGCCCACTGTCCTGCAGGTCAGTACACAGAGACTGGCCCACATGCTGTTCAACAAGCACAGGCCCACTGTCCTGCAGGTCAGTACACAGAGACTGGCCCACGTGCTGTTCAACAAGCACAGGCCCACTGTCCTGCAGGTCAGTACACAGAGACTGGCCCACATGCTGTTCAACAAGCACAGGCCCACTGTCCTGCAGGTCAGTACACAGAGACTGGCCCACGTGCTGTTCAACAAGCACAGGCCCACTGTCCTGCAGGTCAGTACACAGAGACTGGCCCACATGCTGTTCAACAAGCACAGGCCCACTGTCCTGCAGGTCAGTACACAGAGACTGGCCCACGTGCTGTCCAACAAGCACAGGCCCACTGTCCTGCAGGTCAGTACACAGAGACTGGCCCACGTGCTGTTCAACAAGCACAGGCCCACTGTCCTGCAGGTCAGTACACAGAGACTGGCCCACATGCTGTTCAACAAGCACAGGCCCACTGTCCTGCAGGTCAGTACACAGAGACTGGCCCACATGCTGTTCAACAAGCACAGGCCCACTGTCCTGCAGGTCAGTACACAGAGACTGGCCCACATGCTGTCCAACAAGCACAGGCCCACTGTCCTGCAGGTCAGTACACAGAGACTGGCCCACATGCTGTTCAACAAGCACAGGCCCACTGTCCTTCAGGTCAGTACACAGAGACTGGCCCACATGCTGTTCAACAAGCACAGGCCCACTGTCCTGCAGGTCAGTACACAGAGACTGGCCCACGTGCTGTCCAACAAGCACAGGCCCACTGTCCTGCAGGTCAGTACACAGAGACTGGCCCACATGCTGTTCAACAAGCACAGGCCCACTGTCCTGCAGGTCAGTACACAGAGACTGGCCCACGTGCTGTTCAACAAGCACAGGCCCACTGTCCTGCAGGTCAGTACACAGAGACTGGCCCACATGCATAGGCGGCGCGTATATAAGGCTACGCACGCAGCCTTATATAGACGGCCGCGGCGCTGAGAACAGCTGGCTGTACAAGCTTCAGTCATACAGTATCCTACACACTCACATCGCGTCGCAGATGTGCCCGGTGTGACTCTGAGCTTGGAGGTCTGCTATTCTCTGCACGCAACATCATCGCGGGACAGAGATAAATTAGGCTTGATGATGGCTGCAGCTGATGTCATCATAGCCTAGTAAGCCTACTCATTGAGCGCAGTCTCCGTCTCTCGGTTCTCAGTGGAGGAAAACGTAGGCTACTCCGATTTTTTACTTGGGTAAAAGTATCAATAGCCTACTGCATTATTGAAATACTTTGTTACAAGTTAAAGTCCGGAATTCAAAATGCACTTGGATAAAAGTTGGCTACGAAAGTGATGGCATATAGGCTCACAACGTGTCATAGCGCAGCGCGTTGTGAGCTTGTAGATTGGCTATTTTCAAATAGTCTATAAAACGTTGTTTTATAGCCTAATTTGTTTTATAATATAATAATTTACATCTGCAAAGTAACTAGTAGCTATGTTTTCATATAATTGTAGTGGAGTAAAAATACAATATTTGCATCCGAGATGTTGTGGAGTAGCCTAGTATTGAAGAAAAAAAAAAAACATAGCCTCCCCAAACGTTTGGCTCACCCGCCGCCTATGCTCACATGCTGTCCACCAAGCACAGGCCCACTGTCCTGCAGGTCAGTACCAGTGTTGTTTTTGACAGGCAAATTTGATTTAGTTTTAGTCATAGTCTTTTGAATAAAATGTCATTTAGTTTTAGTCATAATTTAGTCACCTGAAAAGTTTTAGTCTAATTTTAGGCGACTAAATCTACAGTTGATTTAGTCAACTAAAATGTATTTTGGCAGGCCTTGATGGTATCGTAATTACACTTGGCTGCGTGCTGAAAATAGCCGATCTACAAGCTCACAACGCGTCGCGCTCACCTGAGAGCAACCAAACATAAAGTGACTCTCTTCAGCGCTAGTCCCTCCCTAACGTTTTTGTCTAGTTTTTATTTTGTTGACAAAATTGTCAATATATTTAGTCTTAGTTTTAGTCATCAGAGCTTAGTTTTTATTTCGTTTTCGTCAGTGAAAAAAACACAGTCGACAAACATTTTTCGTCATAGTTTTTAGTCGACAAAATCAACACTGGTCAATACACAGAGACTGGCCCACATGCTGTCCACCAAGCACAGGCCCACTGTCCTGCAGGTCAATACACAGTACAATCCATATCGTCGTTGTCGGGTGAAAACCTTGTATGTCCAAAACCGTTCGTTTTGTGTTTATCATTTAAAAAAGGATTTAAACTAGTGAAAACAGCCGATCTACAAGCACACCCCGCGAGGCGTTGTGTGCTTGTAGATCTGCTGTTTTCACTACCTTTGTGCGACGGCCTTTTATGATGAAGCAGGGCTTTACTTTGCGAAAAAAAATATACAAATTTGAAACTTGGAGATACGAGGTTTCTGCCCGACAGTGACGATATGTAAAACATAATAATACAAGTGTATAGCTTGACCCATTTATAGGCCTGAACGCAAATCTGTGCCACTTGAGATTTCAACCACTTTAACCATTATTTTATGCTTTAAAAGGGAAGACCACCCATTTTCAATATTGAAATATGTCATTAATATAGAAGAGTTGTGTGGAAACAGAAAAAAAGTTCCCCCCCTTCTGTGTTGCCTAGAACTGGAGGATTGATTTTGGGGTTTGTATTGTAAATTACAATGTGTGATGTCATCAAGTTGTAATTTACAATACAAACCCCAAAATCAATCCTCCAGTTCTAGGCAACACAGAAGAGGGGGAACTTTTTTCTATTTCCACACAACTCCTCTAAGGTATATTAACTCATATGCTGCGATGGCCGTGAATCCCGCAGATTTCTCTATGTCGCTCACTGCTTGCTTCTCCTACCTGTTAACGCGGGCGCTCATCCAATTCCCATCGTGCGCGATCGGACACTGCTATGCATCGTGCGTTCGCGTAATCCATCAGCTTCTCAAATCCGTTGAAACATTGAAAATTGATCAATCCGTTCTCCATCTGTAAGCCGTTGACTTCACACAGTAAGCTGACGGGCCAAAATAGACGACCGACCGGACTTCCGGTTTAGGGGTTCAATGTTAAACTGGTCCGCTCAATAATGTGTCCGTGTAGAAACGATGATCACGAAACATTAGTTCCGGGAAAAAAAATAATAAAAATAAAATATTTTTTTTTTTATTAATTTTTATTACATTTAAGGGATTCACGGGCATGGCAGAGGGGAGTACAAAGGGGTATTTTTTAGGCAGCATATGAGTTAATGACATAGTTCATTATTGAAAATGGGTGGTCTTCCCCTTTAACTATTAAAAAAATCAAACCTCGGTTCGAATTGAAGCGGTGAACTTTTATTCTATGTGTTCTAGAGCTATGAACTCTGTGATCTATACATTCTTCCAATTCTGAATGAATGAATGATTTTATCTGGAGGGCTGAATTGCCATGTGAAGCTTGACCAATCCTCAATTCTGTAGCAAGTAGCAACAGGACGGACGTTACACACATATTCTGGATGTACGGGACAGATAAAACCTGTTCATTCTGGACTGAAATGACCATATATGGACATGAACGGGACACACAAAGCCACTCCAGATAAAACCTGTTCATTCTGGACTGGAATGACCATATATGGACATGAACGGGAGGCGGCTTTCACCGCTTCAAAAATAGTGATTAAAAAATAGAAAATTGTGAAAACGATTTACAAGCTCACAACAAGCTCACAAGTTACGAGCTTCTAAATCGTCTATTTCCACACACCACCGCCACGCAACAAAGCATAAAATAAATAAATAAACGGTTAATCGGTTTGCTGATGCATCAAAACAATTCAAATTGCTTAATCAAACAAAGTAATCGACGGTATTATCAAAGAAAGAAAACAATCCATAGTTTCAGCCTCCAATATGGATGCTTACTCAGCCGATAGGGCATGCCTTATTATTCCTCTCCTTCTCCTCACTTGCTTTTTTGGCGCTGTCCTTTAGGGCTGTCACGATTATGACATTTGACATGACTATTATTTGTCCCTCAAATAATTGCGATTAACGATTTAATTGTGTTTTTGTCGTTGACAATTACATCTGTTTGGCTTTTAGGCTTTTAAGTTGCACATGGTAGATATGACACATACCGGTAACCTAAATATACAAAGAAATTACTGACATATTTTACAACTTTATACTTAAAAAAGAAATAGCCGATCTACAAGCTCACAACGCGTCGCATCGCGACGTGTTGTGAGCTTGTAGATCTGCTATTTCCACTATTTTTGACTTTTTTCTTTAAATATAAGAACATTTTTCAACATGGAAAAAATGAAAAATAATCACGATTATGTCAAAAAGTCACGATTAGACGATAATAATGTAATAATTGTGACAGCCCTACTGCCCTTCTTGCGGTTCTCCTGCGACGCATGGTGGACCTTCTGCGTTAATTGGTTCGCTGATAGATCAAAACAATTCTAAATACTTCATGAATCAAAGTAATCGATGGCATTATCGAAGAAAGAATAACAATCCCTAGTTTCATCTTCCTCCAACATGGATGCTTACTCAGCCGATACGGCGCGCCTTCTTCTCCTTCTCCTCACCTCACCGTTTTTGGCACGGGCCTCCTGCGACGCCAGGTGGATCTTCTGCGTCTCCTGGTGGTCGTTGCGGCTGCAGCTGCGCGTCTCCTCCTTCTCCCGGGCCTCACGAACGCAGCCGAGGTCCTCCTCCTGCGTCTGACCCTTCTCTTGGGACCCGCCGCCGCCTTTGCGGTTTTCCTCCTCCTTCTCCTCCTCGCTTCTGCCTTCACTGGGGGAGCGGAAGCCTCTGCGGTAGCTAAAACCGGGGCGACGTCCTCCATCTTCTCGATTGAGGAATTTATTTTACTTTTAGTTTATGAGTTGAACAACTCATTATTTCTGTCTTGCTCAGGGGCATAGTTCCGCCGATTTAAAACGAATCCTCCTTGAGCGCTATAGAGAGATCTCTCTCTATAGCGCTGCTGCTACTAAAAGATTTGCCATTTCAGATCATGACAAGTGACAAGCCAGTGGGCCAATTACTGTACATGAGTTATATTTTGTCGTTGTCGAGTGGAAACCTTGTATGTCCAAAACCGTTTGTTTTGTATTTATCATTTTAAAAATGATTTAAACTAGTGAAAACAGCCGATCTACAAGCACACAACGCCTCGCACCGCGAGGCGTTGTGTGCTTTTAGATCTGCTGTTTTCACTACTTTTGTGCGACGGCCTTGTATGATGAAGCAGGGCTTTGCTTTGCGAAAAAATGTATAACTTTGAAACTTGGAGATACGAGGTTTCTGCCCGACAGTGACGATTTACTTTGTTGGCCGCCCAGCCCCCAAAATGGAACGACCTGGACCGGCCTGGACCGGCCGGGAATGAACCGGCCGTTCGGGAGTTGTCCCGTTTTTCCCAATGGCCAGCACGTCCCTGGCCTAGGTGCTTGGACCACTACCATGTGCCCCAGGCACGCTCTGACAGCTCTTGCCGCAGACGTTGTCGTCGGGCTTCATGGCCGGAAAGAGCAGAACCTCCTTGATGTTGTTCGAGTCTGTGAGGAACATGGTGAGACGATCAATGCCCATACCCCAACCGGCAGTTGGTGGCAGACCATATTCTAGTGCTGTGCAGAAGGTTTCGTCGATGCACATAGCCTCATCATCACCCTCAGCTTTGGCCTTGGCCTGCTGCTCAAAGAGCTCCCTCTGCCTGACAGGATCGTTCAACTCCGTGTAGGCATTGCAGATCTCCTTCCTCATCACAAAGAGCTCGAAGCGCTCGGTCAGGCCTTTGTCCGTCCGGTGTCCTTTTGCGAGAGGGCTCATGATTTGAGGATGGTCACGGATGAAGGTGGGGTTGACGCACTTGACTTCGAGGAATTCTCCCACCAACTTGTCGAGGAGGCGGGCAGTGGTTCTGGGGGGAGGACATTCCACTCCTCTTTGGGCACACAGCTCGTCAAAGAATTTGCGAGTCTTGTCACTGTCATAGGTTTCGGGATGAGGGAACGTAACTTCCATTTCCTTTGCAAGGTCACGTGTCATGGACACTTTTGTGAATGGTGGAGTGAAGTCAATCTCGTAGGCCTTTCCCTCTGGACCATGATAAGTTACCTTGTACCCACCAGTGATGTGCTTCACCATCCCTGACAGAAGTTCCTCTGTGATTGTCATCAAGTCATTGTAATCGGCATAGGCCATGTAGAATTCACAGGTGGTGAACTCTGGATTATGAGTGAGATCAATACCCTCATTTCTGAACTGACGGCCAATCTCATACACCCTGTCTAAACCACCAACCACAAGCATCTTGTGGTAGAGCTCAGGTGCAATTCTCATGTGGAGCTTCATGTCCAGCTCATTGTGATGAGTAACAAAAGGACGAGCCACTGCTCCGCCAGGAATCTGGTTCATCATTGGTGTCTCGACCTCCAAGAATCCCAGCTGGTCCAGGAAGCTGCGCAGGTAGGTGATGATTCTGCTACGCGTTACAAACTTCTGCCTCACATAGTCGTTGAGAATCAGATCCAGGTAGCGCTGACGGAATCTGGTCTCCTTGTCTTTTAGCCCAGACCTGTGAAGATGTGGCAACATGTGCAAACAGGGTGAAAGTAGAGTCATCTCTTTTGGAATGATGCTCAGCTCTCCTTTCTTTGTTTTCCCAGGATTACCACGTACGCCGACGATATCGCCTCGTCGCAGCTTGTTGTTGATGGCTTCAAATTTCTCCTCAGACTCGTAGAACTTTGAGTTTGCCATAACCTGCAACTTGACACCTTCCCCTCGCAAGTCATAGAATAGCAATTTAGCACCAGCTACCCTCTTGGCATGGATGCGGCCCGAGACCTTAATAACATCCGTTAGATGTACTCCCTGCTCCGGCTTTTCAGGCTGTAGATGGCTGTATTTCTCAATGAATTCTGTGAGTGACATTTCCACATCATATTTATGTGGGTAAGGGTCCTCGCCCTTGCTCTTCAGAGCTTGGATGGCCTGGGTACGGATCTTGAAGTATTGATTAGGCTCCAGAGTCTCCTCATCCACCTGAAGGTCATATTGAGCTCTTTTATCATGGCATTCCTTCTTCTGCTCCGCCTGCTCTGTAGCTCCTTTCTCAGCTGCCTTTTTTTCAGCTTTCAGTTTCCTTTTTAGCTCATTTTTGCTGATGTGTTCGGTCATCCTTTTGTTGATATGAATTCGTTCTCCAGGGGGACTGGTTTCAAGGATTAGGACCCGCCGCAGTGGTGTCCGGTAAGAACTTAACCGAGATGTCTTGAATCGTATGGAAGGTTCAGAGGTCTTGCTGGGAGAGCTAGCTGAAGGTCTTGAGATGGTTGGATGTGATGATAAGCAATGAGATTCAGCAATCCTGGAGATAGAGTAAGAGTCGAGGTGAGAAGATGCCCCTATTTATAGGGCTTTATTCGTGCTTCCCTGAACCCTTCTCCATATATGGGTCGTTATAGGGCTCATTTGTGTACGGTATGACATCAACGTGTTGTCATCCCTATGGAGATTTCTGACTGTATGACGTGAGATCAATTGACAGCCTTCTTTACAGTTGAGTTTGCAGCTGAAAAATAGCTTTGAACTTAACCAAAATGACCTCTGCCTCAAGAACGCTAATGTGGGGTGCGACTAGAACTTAAACCAGAATATATACAGTAATTCGGAAAGGGGTCAGGGAAGCTAGTTTAAGCCGAGTGAGCACGATCATAGTCATTCGTTTCAATGGTATCGTCATGTAAAGCCTAGTGGAGATAGTTATACTTATATGGAGTTTGTGATGTCAGTCGTAGATGTGTTGGTCAGCTCCGTGTATGAAGTTCCAAGTGATGATTTGGGGGTTTTACAATACAAACCCCAAAATCAATCCTCCAGTACTTATTTCCAACTCAAAGGTATATTAATGACATAGTTCAATATTGAAAACGGGTGGTTCTCCCCTTTAAATTTCTAATTTACTTGGCTCATTGGCTCAAAGCCAAAATTAGGCTTCTGTATGTGCAGTGCACACAGAGTTTGAGCGAATGGCCTTTAAAAAGGACCGTTTTGGGTAGCTTCTGTCTCACGTTGTCTTTCTGTAAGTTAAGCATAGTCATTTTAGCAATATGGTGCAGCCTCAGCTTAAAGGACAACTTTAGTTTTTTACAACAAGGGTTCATATTTTAGATTGTAATTAGAGAAAAGAAAAAGTGAGTGTTAAAATATTTTCATTTGCTTTGATCTAATGTTTTATAGCGTTTACCGTGCTAAAATGTGGGGCATGCGTACGCATGGGGGCATGCGTACAAGTGGCTAAATATGTATTTTTAGACACAATAAGCCAGCAGTTTCTTTATCGCTATTCACAGTAACACTTCTAGCCCCCCTAAGTCACATCCAACCATGAAAGGTTGCGTTTTATCTTGGGAATGGGCTTATTCTGTGTAAAATGACATATTTAGCCACTTGTACGCATGCCCCCAACCACTGAAATGAGAATCTCTAAAACAATAGAAAGAAGTAAATGAAATAATTTTAACACTTATCTTTTATATTCTTTAATTGCAATCTAAAATATGAACCCTTGTTGTAAAAAACTAAAGTTGTCCTTTAAAGAACAGGGACACAACTAACTTCATCAGTGTATGGTGGTGACTTGTTTTCATCTGGAATCTGCTGCATATGCCTGGCGAACGACCCACTCTGCTGCCTTCACCGTGCCTATGTGTTCTAGAGCTATGAACTCTGTATATACATTCGGTTCAAAGTGAAGCGGTGAACTTTTATTCTATGTGTTCTAGAGCTTCAGAATTCAGAATTCTGAATGATTTTATCTGGAGGGCCGAATTGTCATGTGAAGCTTGACCAATCCTCAAAGTATGGTCTCATTGGACATTTTTAATCATCCAATCATCAGACCGGGACGGACACTACACACATATTCTGGACGTACGGGACAGATAAAACCTGTTCATTCTGGACTGAAATGACCATATATGGACATGAACAGGACACACATGGGACACACATGTACGGACAGATGAAACCTGTTCATTCTGGACCGAAATGACCATATATGGACATGAACGGGACACACATGTACGGACAGATAAAACCTGTTCATTCTGGACCGAAATGACCAAATATGGACATGAACGGGACACACAAAGCCACTCCTTGGAAGCGGCTTTCACCGCTTCAAAAATAGCAGATAAACAAGCTCTTTGTATGTGAGCTTTTTTTTTTCAAAAATCGTGAACATAATTATGTGCAAGTCTTTGAATATGTTTGACCCGATTCTATAAATGTCTTCTAAATCCTTTTTCAAAATCAGTGGTTCTCAAACTTTGTCATGTCAAGGACCCCCAAAATGACATGTGCTTGGCCGCGGATCCCCAATCTCATAATATGTTGTTCCAGGGACCACCCAGAAGCAAATATTCGAGTTACAAATGTTCACTTTTAGAAAGATACATTCAAAGACTTGCAAAAAGAAAAACATTTCAAAAATAGCAGATATACAAGCTCGCAGTGCGGCACTCGGTGCTGCGCTGCGAGCTTGTATATCTGCTATTTGTCAATCAGGGTTCTTCAACGTTTTCAGGCCAAGGACCCCTTAGCTGAGAGAGATGAAGCAGGGACCCCCACTACATATCGGACAAAATTGTGTTGCAGATTTTCAAAGATTTCATAGACTTGTTTGACAGCACGGTCATCAGTCTCTGTTGGACGCGTGTTAATGTGTTTTTTCAGACATTTAACCACTTAAATCGTCGATACTTAGTCAATTTGATCTGCTCTCTTTTTAAACCTCTACACCAAACCGATTTGCCAAAAATAGCTGATCTACAAGCTCTCAATGCCTCGCAGCACAAGGCGTTGTATGTTACAAATCGATAAATGAACAGGCTGAGGGTATTAGTCGTATGATTCTACCCAGGACATCCCTCTTCCTGTTGCAGTAGATTAGAGTTTATCATGATTGATTATGTGTGACGTTATAGAGTAGATCATGTATTCATTGATTATATTAATATCTAGGTCTGTATGATGATACTAATACTTGATAGTTAGGAGTCGAGAGGTCTTTATTAGGCCTCAGTACTATTGTTTTGGTAAAGCCTATCTAGTTATGGTACAGCTCGTTCCAGAGGCCTTGAAGCCACAGTATAACTCTACTGTTTGACCATTCTTCTTGGCAGAACTCTTTTACCCCTGCCCAGAGTGTTAATTGTACTTCTGTCCATGATATCATGATACATAAACTTGACCACACCACCACCCAGTGTTGTTTTTGACAGCACATTTTGATTTAGTTTTAGTCGTAGTCTTTTCAATAAAATCTCATTTAGTTTTAGTCATAATTTAGTCTCCTGAAAAGTTTTTTAGTCTAAATTTAGTCGACTAAATATCATGAGATTTTAGTTGACTAAATCTACAGTTGATTTAGTCAACTAAAGTGTATTTTGGCAGGCCTTGATGGCATCGAAATGACTGATTTTACACTTGGTTGCATGCTGAAAATAGCCGATCTACAAGCTCACAGAGCTTGTAGATCTGCTATTTTCAGCAAGCAACCTGAGAGCAACCAAACATAAAATGACTTTCTCCTCCACTAGTCCCTCCTAGTTTTTATTTTGTTGACGAAATTGTCAATATATTTAGTCTTAGTTTTAGTCATCACAGCTTAGTTTTTATTTCGTTTTTATTTAGTTTTCGTCAGTGAAAAAAAAACGCAGTCGACACACATTTTTCGTCATAGTTTTAGGTCGACGAAATCAACACTGGCACCACCTAATATAAATTGTCTCGTCTCCTCATTTTTCTCATGATTATTATTGATTGATCTGAATTCCACCACACTGTCTGTCCCTCCAACAGGTGACTCCTGCTCTGCTGGGCCGGTTGGGCCGGCGTGCCCTGCGGGAGCAGGTGTTGTGCGCCGGCTCCTCTGTGCGGGTGTTGGCGCTGGGCGGCGAGGCCTGCCCCTCTCCGGCCCTGCTCAGGAGCTGGAGGCAGGAGGGCAACCAAACCCGCATCTACAACATCTACGGCATCACAGAGGTCTCCTGTTGGGCCTGTTGCTACCGAGTCCCCGAGAGCCTGCTGCTGCCGTCCAACGGCCAGTGAGTAGGGCTTGTCACAATTGTTACATAATACTCGTCTAATCGCAATTATTACCCGGCTTGTTAGAATGTTTGATTCTGATTGGTCAAGCGCTGAAATGAGCGGTCTGTTATCACCCGATAACAGACCGCTCCGCTCTATAACAGACCGCTGCCTAATCAAAGACTCAGAGCACCTGCTGCAGTCAAGCTGCACTGCGTGAACCTTGTGCTGTAGCCAACATGTCAGCCATGTAAACAGACACACAGCGACATTTACAACTAAACGTTGATCTCAAGAATGTTTTAAAAAATATTTTAAGCGAGAAATAGAGGACGTAGTATCAGAAAATGGATTCTATCTAATCAGCACTTCCTTGTTTTCCAAGGCGACCGTGTCGCGCTGGGAGGACGCCCAGCGCAACACTTGTGGAACACTTACAGCCGTCTGTAAACAAGGAAATACTTTGTTTTGTTTTTAGTTTTGAGTCAAATTATTACTTTTATTTAGTAACCGGGTAATAAGCGGGATAATGAATGGCTCCTTGGTGAATGACGACAGATAACTTCAATTCGGCTAGCGCCTTGGGGAGTTATCAGTCCGTCGGTCAGTTATCTGTCGTCATTCACCGCGGAGCCATTCATTATCCCTTACTTATTTTACATAATCGTGAATGTTGAAAATATTTCATATATAAGTAAAAAATAGTGGAAATAGCAGATCTACAAGCTTGAGCTTGTATAGTAGATCGGCTATTTCCACTACCAATGTTATTTTTTAAGTAGAAAGTTGTCAAATATGTCCATTATTTCTTTGTATATTTAGGTCACGTGTCTTTTCTGCCAGGTGCAACTTCAAAGCCTAAAAGCCAAACAGAAATGTAATTATCAACGACAAAAACACAGTCAAATCGTTAATCGCAGTTATTTGAGTGACAATTAATCGTCGTGTAAAATGTCATATCGTGACAGCCCTACCAGTGAGTGCGCTCTACGAGGGTTGCTATGGTTACAGATAAAGCTAAAGACTGAAAGCAAAAAGGAATCATTTTCCACCGTCATTTTGTGATTATTCTTTCATTCTACCCTTTTCAGCCATCTACAAATCAAGGCTAATTAGTCAATTCCTAAAACTAATACACTACAACTAATTCAAACTACATTTTTTTTTTTTTTTTTTTTTTTATCCCACGATTTTTGTAACCCATTTTTTCACCCGGTGCCAATTGCCTAAGCTGTGATCCTGGGCTCTACTCTCCCTCTGCCAACCTGGGGAGGGCCCCGAACTGAGCTCATGCTTCCTTCAATCAATGCATGAGGAGTGAGCAGGCCGCTTCTTATCACCTGACAGGGGGAGCTTCCCCGGTTGGACGTAGCGCGTGGAAGGAACACGTTATTCCAACCAGTTCCATTCCCCTCCATCAGGCGCCCCGGCTGGCCAGGGGGAGGCTTTATAGAGACCAGGATTACTGCATGTTTTTGTGAGGGTATCTACCCTAGGAGACACGGGGAGAACATGCAAACTCCACACAGAAAGGCCCTTTTGCCAACCCCACCTAGGGTGTGGGCACTGATGCAAACTACATTTTAATCAAAGCCAAACTGCCACGACTAATGTTTTGATACAGTATTATATTTCTACAGTATACAGTCTCTCTCTGCCTCTCTGACAAAGAGAGAGAAAGGCATTGATGTTGATCTCATGTTGAACCGTGACATAGACTTCTTGTATACGGCATATTATTTACCATACATTAACTTTGAAAAAAAGGAAAGACATTCTGCCATCACAGGATTGTGGCTTTATGGAAGGCCTGACTTCTAGATGTCAATCAATGACTAGGGCTGTCACGATATGACATTTTACATGACGATTAAATACTTAAATAATTACTCAAATAATTGGCGATTAACGATTTAATTGTGTTTTTGTCGTTGATAATTACATTTCTGTTTGGCTTTTATAGGCTTTGAATTTGTACATGGTAGATATGAGACATAACCTAAATATACAAAGAAATTACTGACATATTTGACAACTTACTACTTAAAAAATAACTTTGATAGTGGAAATAGCCGATCTACAAGCTCACAACGCGTCGCGATGCGACGCGTTGTGAGCTTGTAGATCTGCTATTTCCACTATTTCTGACATTTTTCAACATTCACGATTATGACGATTATGACAAAAATAATTGCGATAATGTCAAATAATCACGATTAGACGATTATGTAATAATTGTGACAGCCCTATCAATGACTCATGTTTACTTCTCTTCCAGAGCAGAGTGCTCCGTGCCATTAGGAGCCCCTCTGATGGGAACCAGTGTGGAAGTAAGAGATGAGCGTGGCTGCATCGTCACCGAGGGAGAAGGACAGCTGTTCATAGGTTAGTAAGAGACTAGACCTTACCCGTTCGAAGATATGTGCTCCAAAATATGTGCAGAGTGTGGGTTGTAGTTTTTTCATACCCGTTGGAAGATGAGACACATCAAACGCACCCAGAGAGAGAGAGAGAGAGAGAGAGAGAGAGAGAGAGAGAGAGAGAGAGAGAGAGAGAGAGAGAGAGAGAGAGAGAGAGAGAGAGAGAGAGAGAGAGAGAGAGAGAGAGGTGTGTGTGGGGCTACAGATCCCATGGCCTGGAGGAACGGAACGTAACCCTGGCAACAGACAGCAGAGTTCAACAGAAGTGGAAGAAAACGCTAATAAACAGCTTTATTTACCAACAGCGTTGGTATAATGCTAATGGCCAATACCATGTGAACTTTGGGATCAGTTGCTGAAGCGAGTGAATAGATAAACGCGTTAGAGCGTTAGAGCATGAGGCGTGAGGCGTGAGTGCGTTTGGAAAATTATCTGTTAGATGAGCGTGGCTGCATCGTCACCGAGAGAGAAGGACAGGTGTTCATAGGTTAGTAAGAGATGAGCGTGGCTGCATCGTCACCAAGGGAGAAGGACAGCTGTTCATGTATGCGATAAGGTCTTGCTGCGCGGCCATTATGGCTTATATGGACACGACGGGGTGATAATTCCCCGAGGCGGAGCCGAGGGGAATTATCAGCCCGAAGTGTCCATATAAGCCATAATGACCAAGCAGCAAGACCTTATAGCACTTATTACCCGGCTAATACATACAATTAATAATTTGACTCAAAACTAAAAACAAAACAAAGTATTTCCTTGTTTACAGACGGCTGAAAGTGCGCCCCCCCGAGCGCAACACGGTCGCCTTGGAAAACAAGGAAGTGCTGATCAAATAGAATCCATTTTCGGTTACTGCGTCGTCTATTTCTCGCCTCAAATGTTTTTTAAAACATTCTTCAGGGCAACGTTTGGTTGTAAATGTCGCTGTGTGTTTGTTTACATGGCTGACATGTTGGATAAGGCACTAATTCCACGCAGTGCAGCCTAAATACAGCAGCTGCACTGAGCCTTTGATTAGGCAGCGGTGAATTATAGAGCGGAGCGGTCATTATACGCTCATAATTCACCGCTGATTTCAGCGCTCGACCAATCAGAATCAAGCTCCCAAACGAGCCGGGTAATAAAGGTTAGTAAGAGATGAGCGTGGCTGCATCGTCACCCAGGGAGAAGGACAGGTGTTCATAGGTTAGTAAGAGATGAGCGTGGCTGCATCGTCACCCAGGGAGAAGGACAGGTGTTCATAGGTTAGTAAGAGATGAGCGTGGCTGCATCGTCACCCAGGGAGAAGGACAGGTGTTCATAGGTTAGTAAGAGATGAGCGTGGCTGCATCGTCACCCAGGGAGAAGGACAGGTGTTCATAGGTGGGAAAGATGTCCTGTAGACCAGGGGTTTTCAAAGTGGGTGACGGGGCACCCCGGGGTGCCGCGACGGCAGTCCAGGGGTGCCGCAAGATAATTTGATGATATTTGGAATTCATTTGGACACTTGAAAAAATATTCAGTATCATTTTAAACTTGAAGTACAAATTTATTTTCAGTCAGTTCTAACCAAAATGGCTATTATCTCAATGTTTTCCTCGCAACATAATCACTAAAATATCGTCACTGTCGGGCAGAAACCTTGTATCTCCAAGTTTCAAATGTGTACGTCTTTTGGTAAAGCCCAAAGCCCTGCTTCATCATACAAGACTGTCGCACAAAACTAGTGAAAACAGCCGATCTACAAGGGTTGTTTGCTTGTAGATCTGCTGTTTTCACTAGTTTAGTACATTTTATAGATGATAAATACAAAACGAACGGTTTATGGACATACAAGGTTTCCACCCGACAACGACGATATGCTATAAATATAAGGTGCTGGGAGTGAAAATTATAATGTAGGGGTGCCTCGGATAAAAAAATATATTTATGGGGTGCCCTGAGACAAAAAAGTTTGGGAACCCCTGCTGTAGTATATCCATATTATATCCATGCTGTTGGTGAGAAACCTGTCATCTCCATCTTTTAACCTTTTGTGATTTTATTTCTTTTGAGATTTCTGTTTTAATCACATAAGCCTTCATGTTATACATTTAAATGTCAAAAATAGCGAACACATCCAATCTACCAGCTCACAACAAGTTGCAGTGACACACGTTATGACCTTGTAGATCAGCTATTTGTGCCAAAATAAAACAATAGATATTATCTTCACAATGTCGATATTGAATTATTTGGTTACAATGGTTAATTTTTGGAGCGGTGAAAGCGCTCCCAATGAACAGGTATATCCGTGGGTATGTGGCTGGCTGGCTGGCTGGCTGGCTGGCTGGCTGGCTGGCTGGCTGGCTGGGTGGGTGGGTGGCTGGCTGGCCCTGTCCGTAGCCTGGGCAATACCTTGAGTGGCCACACACAACACACTAGTTAAAGGAGGGGCGCTGTTTTGTGCAGGCCAGGCACACTCACCACTCACTCACAGGCACAGTTTACACTCACTCACTCACTCACATAGGGTACAGCTGCTCAAATTCACCGCTCCACTTCGAACCGAGGTTTGATTTTTTAGATGTTGTCCATATTGCCCAGCCCTACAGTACTCGCGATGCGAGGCGTTGTGTGCTTGTAGATCTGCTGTTTTCACTATACATTTTATAGATGATGAATAAAAAACGGTTTTGGACATACAAGGTTTCCACCCGACAACAACGATATGCTATAAATATAAGGTGCTGGGAGTGAAAATTATAATGTAGGGGTGCCTCGGATTAAAACAATATATTTATGGGGTGCCCTGAGACAAAACTGTTTGGGAACCCCTGCCATAAACAACACGGTTGTCACTGACCTTCATGCAGGAGGGGAGGACAGAGTGTGTCTGCTGGACAGTGAGGTGACTGCTGTCCCTGGGACCATGCGCGCCACTGGAGACTGGGTGGAGGTCCGGGACAAACACATGCACTTCCTGGGACGGAGAGACCGACTGGTCAAACGCCACGGACAACGGGTCAACTTGGACAGCTTGCAGCAAGTGAGGACTATTTTGTTGTTTTCTACTACTAATTCCACATTTTCACTTTAGTTGTTCTCTACCAGAGGCGTGAATTAGGTATGGCAAGGTATGGCAGCTGCCATACCTTGGCTACAGGGGGGGGAAAATGTAAATGTACTCCTTAAAGGGGAAGACCACCCATTTTCAATATTGAACTGTGTCATTAATATACCTTAGAGGAGTTGTGTGGAAATAGAAAAAAAATTCCCCCCTTTCTGTGTTGTCTAGAACTGGAGGATTGATTTGGGGGTTTGTATTGTAAAGTACAACTTGATGACATCACACATTGTACTTTTACAATACAAACCCCAAAATCAATCCTCCAGTTCTAGACAACACAGAAGGGGGGGAACTTTTTTTCTATTTCCACACAACTCCTCTAAGGTATATTAATGACATATTTCAATATTGAAAATGTGTGGTCTTCCCCTTTAAAATAAATTCATCATGCCTCTTGCTAAGGTATGGCAACATGACTGGTGCTTCGCGCGCGTGCAAGACACCAGTCATGTTGCCATACGGTACCTTAGCTTTGACACCAGTCATGTTGCCATACGGTACCTTAGCTTTGACACCAGTCATGTTGCCATACGGTACCTTAGCTTTGACACCAGTCATGTTGCCATACGGTACCTTAGCTTTGACACCAGTCATGTTGCCATACGGTACCTTAGCTTTGACACCAGTCATGTTGCCATACGGTACCTTAGCTTTGACACCAGTCATGTTGCCATACGGTACCTTAGCTTTGACACCAGTCATGTTGCCATACGGTACCTTAGCTTTGACACCAGTCATGTTGCCATACGGTACCTTAGCTTTGACACCAGTCATGTTGCCATACGGTACCTTAGCTTTTGCTCAACTGACACCAGTGTTCTTTACAGGGTACAGGTGTGTTTTGGGCTTCACCCAGCTAAGATATACCCATGTATATCGTCTCTAAGATATACCCATGTATATCATCTCTAAGATATACCCATGTATATCATCTCTAAGATATACCCATGTATATCATCTCTAAGATATACCCATGTATATCATCTCTAAGATATACCCATGTATATCATCTCTAAGATATACCCATGTATATCATCTCTAAGATATACCCATGTATATCATCTCTAAGATATACCCATGTATATCATCTATCGTCGGGTGTCCAAAACTGTTAACTTTTCAGGATTCAAATTCTAAATGAGCAGATCTACAAGCTCAAAACATGTCACTTTGTGCTGTGTTTTGAGCTTATGGATCTGCTTTAGAAAAAGAAAAACACACACACACACACACACACACACACACACACACACACACACACACACACACACACACACACAAGCTTAAAGTATGGAGATGAGCAGTTTCTGCCCGACAACAGCATTACTGCCAGTCTCCCTGGAGCCAGCTGCCTGCCAGAGATGGACCAAGTACTCCACCCCAGTACTTTTCTTTAAGAGTACAAATACTACGGGTCAACATGTACATGTACTCCACTCCAAGTAAAAGTAACTCAACTTGCTTTTAAATGTATTAAGTAGTGCGGGTGGCATAGCTCAGGGGTAGAGAAACCGTTATTAGAGCACGAAGGGTTCCCAGTTTGAATCCGGGGCTCCCCCTGAGTTAATGTCGAAGGGTCCTTGGGCAAGACTCTGAACCCCACATTGCTCCCGGTGAGCAGGTTGGTGCCTTGCATGGTTTCCTCCGCCACCGGTGTATGAATGTGTGCGTGAATGGGTGAATGTAATGCACAATCTCTGTAATGCGCTTTGGATAAAAAGCGCTATATAAATGCACCATTTACCATTTAGCATTTACCATTTAAGTCGCCTAGTCAAGAGTACGTGCTTTTAAAAATACTTTAAGTGCAAGTAAAAGTAAGAGTACCTGTCTCATTTTTCACATCAATGAATTACTGTAATATTTTACAATGAATTGATATGGGCTTGCAGCGCGACGCGTTGTAGATCGGCTGTTTTCAGCACGCAACACCTGAGAGCAACCAAACATAAAATTACTCTCTTCTCCACTAGTCCCTCCCTGACGTTTTAGTCTAGTTTGTATTTTGTTGACGAAATTGTCAATATATTTAGTCTTAGTTTTAGTCACCACAGCTTAGTTTCTGTTTAGTTTTTATTTAGTTTTCGTCAGTGAAAAAAACACAGTCGACAAACATTTTTCGTCATAGTTTTAGTCGACGAAATCAACACTGTCCAACATCCTTATTATTTCGACCAGGTCTTAAGCGGCCTCCCTCAGGTGGAGATGTGCGCTGTGGGTCTCCAACAACAGGAAGGCTCTGGGCTGGTGGCCTTTGTGGTGCCGTTGACGCCCGGGGCCCCAGGAGGGGCAGCGTCCGCTCCTCCGCCGCCCTCCGACCGCCACGGACCCCAGGCCTCCTCTGAACCCCAGGAGGACCCCCTCTCCTCCTCTGAACCCCAGGAGGACCCCCTCTCCTCCTCTGAACCCCAGGAGGACCCGCTCTCCTCCTCTGAACCCCAGGAGGACCCGCTCTCCTCCTCTGAACCCCAGGAGGACCCACCCTCCTCCTCTGAACCCCAGGAGGACCCCCTCTCCTCCTCTGAACCCCAGGAGGACCCCCTCTCCTCCACAGACCATGGTCAGAAGACGGCCACTTCAGACAGGAGCCTGCAGAAGGTGCTCCTGCAGCAGCTCTCCCGGCTCCTCCCTGCCCCCAGCCTTCCAGACACACTGCTGCTTGTCCCAGCGCTGGCACTGTCTGCTCACGGTGAGCAGGGCCACAACTCTCTGCAGGGTTCCCACGGTCATGAAATCCCTGGAAATATTTTGAAATTAGACAAATATTTTTCCAGTACTGGAAAGGTTTTGGAATTTATCAAGGGTCCTGGAAGGTCCTGGAAAAAAATAGCTATGCGTTGTCTTTGGTTATTGATTTTGTTAATACCTCTGAAATGACATGGGCCAAATTGTCAAATATTAGAGGCAGAAATTGTGAAAATAGCAGATCTAGATGTAGATCAGCTATTTTCACAATAGAACGTGTTATACAAAATTCCTCAACTCTTAGTGGTCGTCAGGGTGGGGGGTCCCCAGTTCAAATATCATTATTTCGGGGGCCACGGCCTGAAAAGGTTGAGAACCACTGGCATACACTATCTGTCTTTGGGCATTGAACATAGGAGTAAGCAACCTGTTATTGAGCTGAATTATTGTTCTATAGTCCTGGAAATTGGGTTAAATATTCTGGAAAAGTTTTGGAAATGAATTGGTAAAGATGTGTGGGAACCGTGTCTCTGTCATCTTCTTAGCCATTATTCTATACATTACTTTTTTTTTTGATTAATTCAATGATCGAGAAGCATGTTTTTATTTATTTATTCACTTAAATGTAATTTGAACAAATCAATTAACCACTTCGTCACACAAATAGTGAAAATAACTGATCTATACACTCATAGTGCGTCACAACCCATCAAATTTTGAGCTTGTAGATCAGCTTGTGAAACATTTAGCCTGACATGCCAAAAAATTGGGATTGATTATTAATAGATTACTTTATACCCATTAAAACCGTGAGAGCATCAGTGTCATTTTAGCTTTGGCCTTGTCATAATAGTTCAGATATACAAGCATTTTTGAACAATCTCGAAAGTGTTTGAACTACCATACTGATTTAAGAAGGCAACATTGCAGGGGGCGACGGTGGCGTTCCCACTACTCCAGTGATAGTTCAGATATCGTCATGTCGGGTGAAAATCTTGTATGTCCAAAACCGTTCGTTTTGCATTTATCATTTTAAAAATGATCTAAACTAAACACAAAAGCTGTTTTCACTACTTTTGTGCGACGGCCTTGTTTGATGAAGTAGAACTTTACTTTGCAAAAGAACTACACATTTTGAGATACGGGTTTTCCACCCGACAATGACGATATACTAGTTTTGTTGCTGCTCTTATACCACCATTATTACTGGGGTTGGTGTGGGCCAGACAGTAGCCCCCCGCGGGCCGCAAATGGCCCGCGGGCCGCCTATTGGGGAACCCTGGGTTATATGTTTTACAGTTGATTACAACAATTTCAATTAGTTTGATTAATTGTTGCACCCATGTGAGCACCAGCAGTCTGTCTCTTTCAAGCTGCGTTCAGTCTCTGGTGAAACTGTAAGGTAACATTTGAATTTTGGAGCTTTGTCCAGCAGAGGGAGCTGTTGTTCACGGAAACATTGTTCTTCTGCAGGTAAGGTAGACATGGCTGCACTCATGAAGATATACCAACAGCAGAGGGAGCGTTTGGCACCTGATGCCACATCTTGGGATTTGGCCAAACTAAGGGAGACACTTGGGTCCCTGTGGCAGGTACAGACTGTTTATAATACACATAATGTTAACCACTTAAACCCTATATCAGGGGTCTTCAACAGGGGGTCCGGGACCCCTAGGGGGTCCTCAGAGTTACTACTGGGGGTTCTCCAAATCTTTGTGTGATAGAAACTTTTTTTCTCCTTTTTTATATTATTTAACCACTTGAACCCTAATGTCCTTATGCTGAGAACTTTAGCCAAAAATAGCAGATCTACAAACGAGACGTTGTGAGCTTGTAGATCGGCTATTTTTGGCAAAGCGCTTTGGTGTAGAGGGGAAAAAGAGCAGACTAAGTACAGAGTGAAAGATCAAGTTTATTAAGTATTGACATGATTTGGTTAAATATCTGAAAACACAAATTGACATGAATCCAAAATACACTGATGATTGTGCTGTTAAACGATGAAACTATATGGTTGTGGTGGTCCCTGCTTCATCTCTCTCTCGACTAAGGGGTCCTTGGCCTGAAAACGTTGAAGACCCCTGCCCTATATCACAAATGGGCAGCAGTGTACGGGCTGAGGGGCAGACCCGGTCCGCGGGGCTCGCAACGTCCTCAAAGGGAGAAAAAACAACAACCTCCAACAATCGAAATCACAATTTCTGCCTCTAATATTTGACAATTTGGCCAATGTTTAATTTGTCATTTTAGAGGTATTAAAAAGTCCATAAATTGTCACTTTAGAAATGTGCAGACAGGCCTACCCTCTGTACACTTAAACTTTATGTTGGTTTGTTTACTGTTGAGAGAGAAAACAATATTGCACATTAAGTTAATCATCTGGGACCCCCCACAATAATTTGGGGACCCCCCTGGGGGTCCCGACCCACAGGTTGAGAACCATAAGGTATATGTGGATAGGGATGGGACCATATGAAAATGACATGTAAAGATTATTATATCAAAAATATTTGCAATTAAAACTCTCTCCCAGCCATTTACAATAGGCTTGTGCGCCTATACTGCCAGGAATTTTATTAATTTCCAAGTTAGCTTTAATCTAACCCAACAGGGATCATATTGTTGTAGAATGTAGTACTAGTACTATCCACTAGAGTGTGCCCAACGATAATCTCCTAGAGTCTGGACTAGCGAGTGGACAGCAGTAGACCCATAATGGCGGCGCCCATTGGCGGCCATTATGTCTCCCGGTCCGCCGAACGGGAGCTATAAAACACGATCCGAACGTCGTGCGCACGCCATTTACACTCGTTTTTGCTCTTGAGTGACCAATCTGTCAGTCCAGCCATTTTTTTCCGAATGAAAATCGGTCTACATATGGTAAAGTTTGATAAGAAAAACGTCAACATTCAATGCTGTAAAAAGGCCCATTCTATGTTATGGCCGAACGACTTCCGGGTTACGTCATCGATGATGTCACTTCCTTCGAATATGTAACTTTAGACTAAAATTAAGCTAGAAAGGTCATTTATAGCTCAAAAAATGTCAAAAAAATACCAAAATGATCAGAAAATGATCCCCAAGGCGACGTTTGGCGATCTGGCTGCCTCACCCTCCTCAAAATGGCGATGGAAGGCGATTTGGCTGTGAACTAGTTAACGATATTATCATGATAATTAAAATATGATTAAAACTTAAAATGCTACATTTGTTAACCACTTGAGCCCCCAGCGTTCCTATTCTTGGGTTAATGTTCACCAAAAAGAGCAGATAGCCGTAGATCTGCTATTTTTGGAAGTTTGGAAGTGAATTTGCAGCTCATCAAATGCCAATTCATCCTGGGGCGACCGCTGGCCTGGTGGTCAAGGCGCGTACCATATACTAGGCTATGATGCCTGCTGGCGTCGCCGGTTCGATTCCCGATCCGGACGACCTTTGCCACATGTCATTCCCCATCTCTCTCCCCATTTCCTGTCAGTCTACTGTCCTATCGAATAAAGGCATAAAAAGCCCAAAAAACAAATCTTAAAAAAAAAAAAGAAGCCAATTCATCCTAGTGTAAGGACAATTTCATGATAACTTAAAGTCTCTGTGATACGATTATTATAAGTGTGTTTTATAATGATTATCGTCCCATCCCTATATGCTGTTAATATACGTCTACATACTTCTACTGTGTTTCTGCTTGGCAGGATGCTCTGGGTGTCGGTGAAGACCAACACATCGAGGAGGATCGCAACTTCCTTTTCAGCGGAGGAGACTCCCTCAAGGCGCTGCGCCTGTGCGATGACATCACGGCCGCCACAGGGTCGACCTCCGCGGGACTTTTGGAAGTCGTCCTGGACGGGTCGTTCGCCGACGTCCTGCGGCACGTCGCCGCAGGGATCCTGGCGCTCCCGTACGAGAGCAGCGGGTCCTTGGGAGCCAAGAAACGGCAGGCGGCTCCTCCTCTTTCCGCGGCGCCGGCCAAGAGAGAGCGCATAAACGGCGGGTCGGCCCACTGCCCCTCAGCTGCAGAGCAGGCGCACCGAGACGACGTCCGTTCTGTTACGGTTATAAGGCGGGCAGGACAGGTGTCTGAAATGAACGCTGGCGGTACGGCGGCTGCTGTGAACTCTCAGCCAAATGCAGAGGGACGGATCAGTGGTAAAGACTCCACTGTGGACACGGGTGACAGTCATTCTCTGACAGTGGGACCCAGCCTGCAGGGTGCTAGTGACACTCATCACCAAGGTTATTATAGTTTTAACATTGTCATTATTTTTAGACAGTTTTGACTTTCAGTTAAAATTTCTCTCATTGTCAACCTTATCTTGAATTAAATGTTATGCTCATTATTCATTATTGGATGTCAAAATGTCCATCTACTCACTCACTCATTTCTCTTTGGTGGTCCATGGCCAGTTCAGAAACCTGCCTACCAATGACAGCATCAATGAGCATTCCAAAACTCTTCCTGGAAAGTATATGTAGTGTAGAAGCTATTGTTCTTGCATACAACAAAAAAAAAATCTTGCTTAGAATGACCAAACCTGCCTACCGATGACGTCATTGGCTGGTCTCTGAACTTTCAGAGAATAAATGGTGCCATCTTATTATGAGCATTTAGTGAGGACCGATTTACGAAGATAGGTTGAAAATGGGTGAAGTGGTCAGTGGTTCTCAAAGTGTCTGTCAGAATTAAAGGAGTAGTTCGCCCCCAAAAATACTTATTTTCTACCAATCCCCTACTGACCAGTGATAGAGATGGCTTCCCACAAACAAGAGAATTGTGCCATGAGTACAGGACCACGCTATCTCTGTGTGTTCTTTGAATGGTGAAGTTAAGAGCAGACAAGAATATTAGCGTTAGAATGTATTTATTAATCAATAATTAGTAAGTTAACAAATATGACAGATGAATAATAGAATTAGTTTTACAGAGATCTCTGTCCCTGGCTAGCAACATCAGCAGCTGCGCGAGGGCATGAATTCTCGTCACAACCTCTATCTGTCCCTGCAGCCCTTAATATACCTTCTATACAATGCATGGTTATTTCCAAAAGATGACTAATGATTACTTCCGAGTCTGGGTGACTTCTCCATTCTTGGGGTCATGTGACGGTCAGTCATCAACTCCTTAATTGGAAGTGCTGGGCGACGCTGGGGCCTATAGGAAATAGAGGAAGCCTAATGGGGACGCCTAGTCATTGAAGTGCTGGGCGACGCTGGGGCCTATAGGAAATAGAGGAAGCCTAGTAGGGACGCCTAGTCATTGAAGTGCTGGGTGACGCTGGAGCCTATAGGAAATAGAGGAAGCCTAGTAGGGACGCCTAGTCATTGAAGTGCTGGGTGACGCTGGGGCCTATAGGAAATAGAGGAAGCCTAGTAGGGACGCCTAGTCATTGAAGTGCTGGGCGACGCTGGGGCCTATAGGAAATAGAGGAAGCCTAGTAGGGACGCCTAGTCATTGAAGTGCTGGGCGGCGCTGGAGCCTATAGGAAATAGAGGAAGCCTAATGGGGACGCCTAGTCATTGAAGTGCTGGGTGACGCTGGGCCTATAGGAAATAGAGGAAGCCTAGTAGGGACGCCTAGTCATTGAAGTGCTGGGTGACGCTGGGGCCTATAGGAAATAGAGGAAGCCTAATGGGGACGCCTAGTCATTGAAGTGCTGGGTGACGCTGGGGCCTATAGGAAATAGGGTTTTATATTTTAAAAATAGCAGATCTACAGACGCTGGAGCCTATAGGAAATAGAGGAAGCCTAATGGGGACGCCTAGTCATTGAAGTGCTGGGTGACGCTGGGGCCTATAGGAAATAGAGGAAGCCTAGTAGGGACGCCTAGTCTTTGCATGAACTGTTGAACTCTTTGACCATCTCCTGTGTTTGCCACTCCACAGTGTCCTCAAAACATATTTATGTCTGACATTAAACCCATTTAGGGCCTAGCATTATTGACTGCTTTAACCAGTGAAAAATAGCAGATATACAAGCTCGCAGCGCGGCACCGAGTGCCGCGCTGCGAGCTTGTAGATCTGCTATTTTTGAAAAAGTCGTGAAAATGTTATGTATTTTCAAAGCGAACGTTTATAACTCAAATTTTGCTTCTGGGTGGTCCCTGGAACTAGATATTTTGAAATGGGGGTCCGTGGCCAAATAAATATCATTTTGGGGGTCTTTCACATGAAAAGGTTTGAGCACCACTGACATAGTAGTCTCTCAAGAACAGACTAACGGAGCTCCAGTTGAAGTGAAAAGGACCTTTTCATTGACGATGGCTGGCCAGATTGCTGACATAGATAGGTTTTCTCCAAAAATCTTAGAAGGATTCAAAAGACACTTATAGAATCGGGTCAAAATTCTAATTTTCACGATTTTTCAAAAATTTATATTTAAAGCATAAAATATTGCGTCATAATGTGTTCAGGCCTAAATGGGTTAAAGCCGGTTGCACACTGCACTGCGTTCTTTCGTTGCGTTTTGGAAATCCGAAATCCTCTAAGGCATTTTTCAGGCCAACGAGAGAGAGAGAGAGAGCAAAGGACCCAGTGGTGACAGTTGCGAAAAGCGGGAAAAAAATCGACCCTGGTCCGAAAATAAATTCGAAACGGGCGGCAGTGTGCAAACGTGATTGACATAACGTGAGGTTGATTTTTTTTATTTACGCGCCCCGAAATTCACTCCGATATTCAGCCTGAAAAACGCAGCACGTGTGCAATGACCTTAATTGTCGTCTGTCCCAACAAGGGTCTGTTTATCATGAGTAGGTAAACACACAGATGCAGTAAGTGCTACAATGAGCACAGTGTTTGCCGTATAGCTGTCTGGTATGTGTTGTATGTGACAGGATACAGGATACATTTGAGGGATATCTCATCACCAGCAGGAATGCGGCAAAAACAAAACAAAAAATCTCCATGAATTCAGGTCTTCATGGGGTGTGTAATTGATAGAAAATAAGTTTGTTTTGGGGTGAACTACTCCTTTATAGGCCTAGAAATATTGAATGCTTTAACCAATGAAAAATAGCAGATATACAAGCGAGTGCCGCGCTGCGCTGCGAGCTTGTTGTCTGCTATTTTTGAAAAAGTCGTGAAAATGTGTGCAAATCTTATATGTATTTTTCAAAGCGAACATTTGTAACTCAAATTTTGCTTCTGGGGGGGGGGGGGGGGTCCCTGGAACTAAATATTTTGAGATGGGGGTCCGTGGCCAAACACATATCATTTTGGGGGTCCTTCACATGAAAAGGTTTGAGAACCACTGACATAGTAGTCCCTCAAGAACAGACTAACTGAGCTCCAGTTGAGCGAAAAGGACCTTTTCTTTGACGATGGCTATAGCCAGATTGCTGACACAGAAACACAGGTTTTTCAAAAAGTCTTAGAAGGATTCAAAAGACACTTATAGAATGGGGTCAAAATTCAGATTTTCACGATTTTTCAAAAAATAGCAGATCTACAAGCTCGCAGCGCGGCACCGAGTGCCGCGCTGCGAGCTTGTATATCTGCTATTTTTCAATAGTTAAAGCATAAAATAATGATACACAATAATGTGTACCCCGTTCTGAATGGGTTAAGAGGGTTATTACTTGAAATGTAAAAGTTTAGAGAACCTGTGAACTCTAGTAATAATAACCCAATGCTGTTCCCCTCCCTGACAGAGAGTGGCGCTGTGGGCCTGAGGGTCAGCTGGTGGTCAGACACGGGCAGGTGTGTGGACGCCTCTCCGGTCATCTTGGTGCAGGGGGGAGGAGGAAGAGGAGGAGGAGGGGAGGAGCACAGAGCCACGGTGTTCATCGGCTCTCACTCCCACAGGATGCAGGCCCTGGACCTGGCCACTGGGGGGCTCCTCTGGGAGCGAGTCTTGGGGGACAGAATCGAGTCCTCCGCCGCCGTGACTCGGTGTGGAAGACTGGTGGTGGTAGGTCAGTGTCACAACGTGATGAGCCTGTCTGTTACATCTACTGGTTTCCTGGGTTTGTCCATCTCAATATCACTACTATACTAGAGCCTGGCTGATGCCAGGTTTATGGCTCGGGTGTCGGTCCTGATTTTGGAGAGACCTAGACCACAGATCATGACTTGCTGCAGATTTTACAGATTTTTTGTAAAAAATTGCTAAATATTGCTATTTTTCTTTTAGTTTCTATTTGTGCACGTCGCATAACAAAACAAGTAAATACAAATAATTTCAATGCATGAAAATAACCTTTAACTTTAATCTAGCCATTTATTCGAGCTTCAGGAACCCGGGTGAGTTGATAGCAGGATGATATCCTAATATCAAGTGCAGGCCATCAGGCTGCAGAGGTTTTTATACACTTATAGAAAGGTTGGATATCATCCTGCGTCATATCGGAATACCGAAAATAGACCTTGACATTACAAATCTGTCAACACATCACATGGTGGACAATTCGTCATTGAATTCACATTTCCGGAGTTGGCCATGAATGCATGAAAGGATTTCTAATTGGACTGAAGGCTGTGGCCTCCTGCTTTAGGTCCCTAGACTAATAATTAAGGCACAGGTGATTACATAGATTATATTATGTTGTATTTCATAAAGAAAGTACATCAGACACACATGGTTCTATAAGATATACTGATAAAAACACTCGGCCTTCACGCAAGTAAATGTAAAGGTTTATATGAAAATGAATAACCAACACAGTATAAACCAGTCAAGGATTGAACACAAATAAAGTCCAGGACTTATTTCCATTGTGGTCCTCTTAAACATAACAAGTGCACGTCATAACATAAGTGACCATCACGTATATTAGTGTTGGGGAAGTTACTTTGAAAGCATAACAGTTACAAGTAACTCACCATGGCAGTAACTTGATCAAGTTAAAGTTATACCCCTGGAGAAATATAACTTTCAAGTTTAAAGTTACATAGAAAAAGTAACTTGAGTTACTTTTCTTTTTTTCAGCGTTAAATTGAGAATGTACATTTGGTGTACATGAAACAAAATATAATATCCTACAAAAAAAAGTCACATGCCAGCAGAAATATGCCTCTCAACTGAGTTTTATGTTTTATTTCAAAAATATAAAATGTCTTTAGTAAACATCTGTGTTCCTAAAATAAAGTAAAAAAATAAGAAAATGATGATCTGTTGAGGACATTTGATCGTCAATCTTAACAAAACTTAAATGTAAAATTATAACTTCGCTTGTAACTTGAGCCAAAGATGACCCAAAAAGTATCTCAGTTACTTGACGAGTAGCCTCGGAAACCCAGACTTTTATTACAGAAATATGAATGTAACTCAGTTACCAGCAAGTTACAGCAAAATGTAACCTAGTTACGTAACTCAGTTACATGTAACTTTAACTTCCCCAACACTGCGTATATATGATAATGTACAATGCTGTTATGGCGCTCTCAGGTTGCTACGACGGCTGTGTGTACTTCCTGAGCGTGGCGTCCGGGGAGACGCGCTGGGTGTTTGAGACGGGGGGCGCCGTGAAGAGTTGTCCTGCTGTGGACCCCCTCACAGGCCTGGTGCTGGTGGGCTCACACGATGGACACCTTTACGCCCTGGACCCACAGGTAGGGCTGTCACCCTGACACCTTTAAAGTTGATACACCATGCATTTAAAAAGTATTTATGTCATATTGTTTATGTCCCAAAAACGTTTTTCAAAAGGTTTGAGGCTAAATTACCACTCCTGAATAGAGAGCCTCTCTCATTTTTGAATGGCTCTCAGAGCATTTCAGCTGCAGTACCACCTTTGGCCTGAACTGATGTTTTGTTACCAACGCACCTGCTGAGAGAGGAACTGGGTGTGCGTAAGCCTTCCCTTCGTGCTTTAAATATTGAAAAAATTGCAGATCTACAAGCTCGCAGCGCGGCACCGAGTGCCGCGCTGCGAGCTTGTAGATCTGCTATTTTTTTTAAATCGTGAAAATTTGAATTTTGACCCGATTCTGTAAGTGTCTTTTTGAATCCTTCTGATATGGATTTTTCTAACCTTGTGATACTGTATACCAGGGGTCCTCAAATACAAATCTTGAAGGTCCAGAAATATTTTTTTGAAACAGGTCCGGGTCCGAAAAAAAGGCGAAGGCGAAATAAGGCGGATACATTTATACAGTATGTACTGTATGTATGTATGTTTATTATAATCATTAGAATTGTTTATTTTAATTATTATTATTATTATTTGGAACTTTGGAAATCTCAGTTGGAACTGTTACCCCTGCTACCCGATGCTGGATAAGCGGTTGAAGATGGATGGATGGATGAATGGATAATTATTTATGCATGTAGAGTAGGCTACATTATTTACATTTATTGTGTAGCAATAAAACACTGGCTTATAGTTTAATTATTGGAAACTAAAGAGCATGAATGCAATATTAGGCTTGTCTTTCAGAATGGAAAATAAAGTGAAACTTAGCGTGAGGGGGAGAGGATTACTTGACATTCAGTTGACACACGTACTGCACAAGCCAGACTGTGCTGTTGCCTATGTCAAATGGCCAGTCAAATCAGGGTCAACGAGTCATAGTTATTAACCTAACACAGCCTAGGATAGCTGGCAATAATATGCGACGACACATCACATTGTTAAAGACGCATGATCACGCATCGCGAGTTTCGCGACCATTTCTCGTCTAATGCAAGCAGTTGGAGCCTTACATCGTGGATATTAATGTGTTGCTGTTGTCCTCTCCAATTGAACAGCCAAAGGTAGAAGATCTCTAAGTTATTAATCCAGTGGGAGCAATGGTTTCCAAGAGGTTTTAGCAACTTTTTCAGGCAGCGAGCGGCATGAGTGTGTGGAGAGGGGAGGGGAGGGGGGAGCAGCATGGAGAGCAGACTGCGTCGGAGGGAAGGAAAACCTTTGATCTACAAGCCCACAGCACGTTGCACCCGCTACGCTTTGTGGGCTTGCAAATTGGCGTAGGGGTGTGTCTTGTGAGCCTGTGTATGTGTTTGAGCGAATGAGCACATACACACCCACGCACACACAAACACAAATCACACACAGTCAGTCCGATCGTCAGATACAACTGTGCGGAGATTTCTCAGAAATGTGCCGCGGTCCGGACGGAGGTGCGCCTGGGTCCGGACATGGACCGCGGTCCGCCTATTGAGGACCCCTGCTGTATACTATTTTTACTCTTATCTTATGACACTGTGATACTATTTTTACTGATCATATGCTCATTCTATTTTCGTACATCATATGGGGTAATTCCCCACTGATGGAGGGGCCCTGAATGTGACCTTTTGACCCGTGCTTTGTGTGCAGTGACAAACAGTCAGTGTGTTCACTTCTTCATTAGCACTAGTTCATGTGTAGGTGCATTTATCTCTGTGTCTAACTGATTGCTGGATCATTTGTCAACATTAGCACTTCACTGACACATGTTCGACTACTAGCTAAATAGTTCAATTCATTTGACCACTCTGTAGTCTCCTGATCTTAGAAAAGTGGCATTTTTCTTTCACAGAGGGCCTCTGTGGACGCTCCAAGGCCACTTCGGTAGCATAGCAACGCTCACTCCCATGTCTGCTAGCTAATAGATTTTTGAGACTAGTTCCAGGTTTTTGAGACTCATTTCTCTATATATATTTGTGTTTTTCATGTCTGTCCTCTGTTGCTTTCTGGTAGACCTTCATGCCTCTGCCTGAAAAGCAAACGTGTGTACACACTATTTTACTGGTTTGAATAAATTGCACAGAAAGACAGCTCAAGCTTCCATCTTTATTTTTCATCGTGAACTGGTCTGATTAAAAAAGCTTCGACACTTCTAAGATTTTTGGAAAAGAAACCTATGTTTCTATGTCAGCAATCTGGCCAGCCATCGTTAAAGAAAAGGTCCTTTTCACTTAACTGGAGCTCAGTTAGTCTGTTCTTGAGAGACTACTATGTCAGTGGTTCTCAAACCTTTTCATGTGAAGGACCCCCAAACTGATATTTATTTGGCCACGGACCCCCATCTCAAAATATGTAGTTCCAGGGACCACCCAGAAGCAAAATTTGAGTTACAAACGTTCGCTTTGAAAATACATATATTCAAAGATTTGCACACATTTTCACGACTTTTTCAAAAATAGCAGATCTACAAGCTTGCAGAGCGGCACTCGGAGCCACGCTGTGAGCTTGTATATCTGCTATTTTTCACTGGTTAAAGCATTCAATAATTCTAGGCCTAAATGGGTTAATTAAATGTCACACTAATAATTGTGATTAACGATTAGGGCTGTCACAATTCTAACATAGTCTTCTAATCGCAATCATTTGAGGTAATCGCAGTTATTTTGTATAATCGTCATAATCGTTACCATGTTGAGAAATGTTAATATAGTTTCAAACACTTTCAAAAATGTGTGGAAATAGAAGATCTAAGCTCACAACGCATCGCATCACGACACGTTGTGAGCTTGTAGTGATGAGGCTTTTTCTCAAACGTACCAGTTCACGATGGAAATAAAGAATGGAAGCAAGAGCTGTCTTTTGGTGGTTTATTCAACAAGTAAATTAGTGCACACGTTTGCTTTCCGGACAGAAGTGCAAAGCTCTCTCCGGGAAACTACAGAGGAAAAAAGAGAAAACAAGCAAATATATAGGATGTGTCAAGGTTAAGGTAGACTTTATTGTCCACAAGGGACATTTAGCGTGGGCTTTCACCCCTACTGCAGCCACACATAAAACACCAATGACAAAATACATACTAGACACAACAATACACAAGTGCACAGAAGTAGTTAATCAAATCTCACAGTCAATGCAGTTTCAGAGCCTCGTTCAACATTTTAGTCTGAGGAACAGGACAGGAGGGGCCTCCCTGTGATATTCATGTCAGCTAAAGCTAAGATTAACGCAACATGAAGGAAAAGCAGTGGAACACACGGTTAAAAGAGTTCCATCGGGGTTCCCCTCCCATCCCAGAGAGAGGAGGGACCCAGGAATTCGGGGAGTTGTTTAGTCATATCTTTTGCCGACTCAAAAGCCCATTCATTAGATTTGACCTTGAGTGCATGTGGAATGTAGAAAACATCACAGCTGCTACTAACTTATACAATACAAATAGGCTACTTCATTGTCATATTGAATACAAGAAGATAGAATAGATTTCTTTGAACTGCGAAACGACACATGAGACATCCCCTGATCAGAGATAGATAGATAGATAGATACCGGTAGATACTTTATTGATCCCATAGCTACATACAGTCATATTAGTTAAAAACACAACACAAAAAGAGGAATTGGACACAGGTTAAAAACAGAGAGTGAATACACATAAAAACATTAAAAAGCATTTAAAAAGGTAACCATGGGGATAATAAAAAGTCCATTGCATAGGCCTAAAAAACAAATTAGTAGTCCAGGTCTAGCGGCTGGCCATCGAATTAAAAAGTCTAATGGCGGAGGGAATAAAAGTGTTCTTAAAACGATTATTGTTGCAGGGCCACGGACGGAACATGTCCTTACGACTGCTTTTCTGGCCTTTTATGCTGTGTAGAGGATGGCTAGCATTGCTCATTATGGCCCTGCTCTGAGTTAGGTAGGAGTTTAGGTCTGTAACTCTGAGAGTTACAGACCTAAAGGTCACAGGGCCAATCCCTGGCCCCTGAGATAGAGATATATAGTGATCATGCACTTTGCACCTGGTCAACAAGTCATTTCTATGTGACAACTGGAGCCCTGTAGACTGGACACAAAGTTTTGCCATCAGCACAGAATACATACAGAAATACAATAAAGGTTAGTATATGGAAAATGTCCCGATCAGTAACATGAATAAAAAAAGACACTTCTGGGCAGATTTGACAAGTAACTGAAATAGAAATGGTAGTGAAATTAATTCCATCTCCCCTGAGTCTGTCTGGATGAGAGAAGTTTTCTGACAACCCAAAGTGATGCCTTCACAGCAGCAGAAAAGGAAGACGATACATCGGGAAGAGTTCAATAAATTCTGGTTTATTCGCAGAAAGACAAGACACTTTATGGCATGGCAGTAAGACATCCCGGTGGCAGTCGACTCACGTGGAGTTAAACAGTTTGCACCATGTGAAAGATTCATAACGGTTCATGCAAAGTGCAGTATGTTGCCAAGAGTTGTGTGGGTACATGTGTTCGCTGGGGTTATAATAACAAGTCAGGCGAGAGACGGAGGGGCTTTCCTGAGTGTGTGGTTGACAGTTTGGTGATAGCAACATAGTAAATGGTGGGGCACAGGGGTTAAAGTTCTCAGTCTTGGGGATTCCTGAGGATTCCTTGGGGGCTATTTCTGAGATCAGTGCAGATCCGCAAAAAATAAATGAAGTGGGAGGTGTAGCGATGGCTGCGGCTTAGCATATCGTCGTTGTCCGATGAAAACCTTGTATGTCCAAAACCGTTCGATTAGCATTTATCATTTTAAAAATGATTCAAACTAGTGGAAACAGCCGATCTACTGTACAAGCACACAACGCCTCGCACCGTGAGGCGTTGTGTGCTTGTAGATCTGCTGTTTTCACTACTTTTGTGCGACGGCCTTGTCTGATGAAGCAGGGCTTTACTTTGCGAAAGAACATACAAATTTGAAACTTGGAGATACGAGGTTTCCACCCGACAACGACGATATAATACAACAGAACTTCAGAAGATACTTCTATAAAATGAAGCATGGATTGATGCACACACACATTCAGTGAAGGCAGTTCAGAACTTCAGGGAAAACACCCCAAATATTGGTGTGCGCTGCTCGCGCCATGTTTCTAAAATCATATATTGGGACATGGTCTGAAAATAAATCTTTTTGCTTTAACCCCTGTGGGGCAGGAAGTGGAGAGCTGAGCTTGTCTGGGCCTCTTCAGTTGCCTTTGTTAGTTCTCTAGGCCAGGGGTTCCCAAACTGTTTTGGCTCGGGGCACCCCTATAAATATCTTTTTCATCCGAGGCACCCCTACATTATATTATAATAATATTACCTACATGACATTCTTAATTTTCACTCCCAGTATATTCATGGGATGAGATAATTACCATTTTGGTTCAAACGTACTGAAAATAACTCTGTACTTCACGTTTAAAATGATACCAAATATTTGTTTAAAGCTATACTGTGTAAGTTGCTCAACTGGTGGTCTGTAGCAGTATAGCAAACCGCGGTCGCGTTTGCTTTTTTCGTCCGTTTTTCGCCCGCGGACCGGGCCGTTAGACCACCGCGTCCGCCTCGCCTCGCCGAGACGCTTTCAATGAGGTCTCCCGTGTCCTTCTACGAGCAGCGGTTGGGGAGTTATGCTAGACTCCTCCAGTGTAAACACTGCAGTGTACTTCCTGAAGGCGTGTTTCCTAAACCCACCAGAGAGCCCGGCACTGCGCTGTGATTGGCCGGTAGTGTATCATGTGTGTATGATCTGCAATGTGATTGGCGGATGATGCAGATGATGTAATTTTGCCAGGAAAAACAGCCCCGGTCACGGCCACCAGAGCTCAGTAGAACACATATAAAGAAAAGGCTTTGGGAGCTGAAATGAACAGAGTGGGTGTTCTAAATCTTTAGAGATTTAATAATTAGGACAATTTTAAGATTTGTTTTATTAAAAAAGTTACATAGTATAGCTTTAAGTGTTCAAATAAATTCCAAATATTACCAAATGATCTTGCGGCACCCCAGGGTGCCCCGTCACCCACTTTGAAAACTGTCTGATAAAGGGAAGGGTCAAATGTTGTCCAGACAAAGAAATAAAATATTCATTCATAAAATGTTCATTCATTCATTCATATAGAATCGGGTCAAAATTCAAATTTTCATGATTTTTCAAAAATAGCAGATCTACAAGCTCGCAGCGCGGCACTCGGTGCCGCACTGTGAGCTTGTATATCTGCTATTTTTCAATAGTTAAAGCATAAAATAACGATACACAATAATGTGTACCCGTTCTGAACGGGTTTTAATCAACACTGTGTACTGTAGATTGGGGGTCTGATAGTTAAACGCTCACATCGAATGGGGCTCCGTGGCCCAATGATGCACGTCAACCCTTGGAGGTTTGAGAACCACTGATGTATTTGCAGGTGGGCCGGTGCGTGTGGAAGCGTCACTGTGGCGGCGGGGCTGTGTTCTCCTCCCCGTGCCTCCACCCCTCCCACAGACGACTGTACGCGGCGTCACTGGGAGGACACCTCAACTGTCTGGACCCCGTGAGTACACGTTGTTCATTCACAAGGCAAACATTCAGATACGGTATGTACGTACCCACAAAGAGATGTCTTAATGCGTTTCAGCCAGTTGTAGGTAGTTTCAACAGTGGGACAAAATTAAAAAATAAAATAAATAAATAAATGGGCACTTTAACCCATTTAGAACGGGTACACCTTTATTGTGTATCATTATTTTATGCTTTAACTATTGAAAAATAGCAGATATAGATCCATTTTTGAAAAATCGTGAAAATTTGAATTTTGACCCGATTCTATAAGTGTCTTTTGAATCCTTCTTAGGCTTTTTGAAAAACCTATGTTTCTATATGTCAGCAATCTGGCTAGCCATCGTCAAAGAAAAGGTCCTTTTCACTTAACTGGAGCTCAGTTAGTCTGTTCTTGAGCAATCTCTCGAGACAAGAGTCAATGATGGCTACGCCCCCTTGTCCCTTTTCACAGAAAAGGGACAAGTGGGCGGTCCCTTTTCGTGACGATAGCTAGCCAGAATGGTTCTTGAGAGACTACTATGTCAGTGGTTCTCAAACCTTTTCATGTGAAGGACCGCCAAAATGATATTTATTTGGCCACGGACCCGCATCTCAAAATATCTAGTTCCAGGGACCACCCAGAAGCAAAATTTGAGTTACAAACGTTTGCTTTGAAAATACATATATTCAAAGATTTGCACACATTTTCACAACTTTTTTCAAAAATAGCAGATCTACAAGCTCGCAGCGCGGCACTCGGTGCCACGTTGTGAGCTTGTATATCTGCTATTTTTCACTGGTTAAAGCATTCAATAATTCTAGGCCTAAATAGAAAGATGCAAGTGGAAGATGCAAGTCGAAACGTCAGTCAACCCTTCAAATTATGAGAGCAGGAAGATCCAGTCGAGTGCTCCAGTATTTTATTTTGGTCATCGTGTGGAACAAAACTGAAATAAAGAATTCTGGGTTTAAACAGAAAACACAAAAAGCTAAATTGTTTTGGTTTACATTTTTAGAACACATTGTAAAGAATTATATATTTATCCCCATTTGCAATCGTTCATTTTCCACAGGTGAGCGTGCATGTGTGTGTGTTTATTTTTTTGTCATCAACATGTTAAACATGTTGAGACTTTAACACCAAAATCACAAACACTAACACTCAATAGAAATGGGTATTCAAACAAAAACATGTATCAGCTACAAACTGAAATATGAAAGAAAACTGTAAATAGACCAGAAACACCAGTAAGGGCGAACACAATTTCTGGCGTAACATCAGAGCTCCTTAATACGGCACAGTCAGAGCCTTGTATTAGAGAGTTCTGCCAATGCGGGGTCCGAAACGTGCTGGTCACGTTTACGTGGTCACATGTAGACCGGGAATTACGTGGTCACATATAGATAGACCAATAGAAAGTGCAACTCTGTAAAGTGGACCAGTTTGGCCTCCACTGTCTGTACAGCTCCTGCAGAACCCTGGCATCTTCCTGAGCGTCGTGTGCATCGTAGGACAGGTTGTAGCAGCTGGCCAGATAACTCAGCTTGTGGCTTCTGAAATGAGGGTTCAGCTCCCTGCTGAGATGGAGAGTGTCCAGAAACACATTGTCCCTAACCACTTTCAGGAAGTCCTCCATGAGGGAGAACTTTTCCAGACACCTGATCAACACCTTACAGTCGAAACTCTTGGCATTGTGGGCTGCGAGCAGCAGAGGATAATCGAAGGATCTCAGGAAGTCGATGAAGTCAATGATGGCTTCCTTGATGGGGGCGGTGTCGACGGGCTGTCCGTGGAGCAGGAGTGTGCGCCGAAAGCCATGCCTTCTATGGGTCGTGAAGCCGGTTTTGAGAGAGGCACGGCTATCGATGTCACAGCACGGGGAGACGTACTGGTTAAACCTTCTGTCAAAACTGGTGGCAGCCAGCTGCAAAATGTGACAATAGTTCACGTCTGATTGGGTAGGACAGAGAAACAAGAGGGAGACAGAGAGAGAGAGAAAGAGCAAGTTAGGAACTAGGGCATTCACCAAATATTCGAATATCAAAGTCACTATTCGACGTTGTTCACCAAAGTCGAATATTCACTTTTTTGTTTTTTCTAAAACAAAAATATATATATTGTTTATAAAACTTGGCTAGATAGGAAGTCATAAGAATGAGTTGTCAATGCCCCTGGTGGATTAATTTGTTAATGCTCTATACCAGGGGTTCTCAAACCTTTTTAGGCCCTGACCCCCAAAATAACATATTTGAATTTTGAACTGGGGACCCCCACCCTGACAAGCACTTGGAATTGTAGCTATTACATTTAATGTGACTCGGTTCCGCAGATAAATATTGTGAAAATAGCCGATCTACATGCTCTTGTGAGCATGTAGATCGGCTATTTTCACAATGTTCGCCTCTTGCTTACTTAATATTTGACAGTTTGGCCAGTCCTGTCGAATATTCGACTATTCGAATACTTTGAGGTCGATTAATTCAAATAGTAAAAATCACTATTCGTGAATGCCCTATTAGGAACATGGTGTGAGAGAGAGGTGAAGAACAATTTAACCAATTATCGCAGTTTGATCCTTAAAACAGTTGGCTTGGCAAACAATGATGAAAGATGTTATGGGCTTCATTTGATGGAGACAATACAGAACTGCATACACCAGTTTAAATAATACGTTACCCAAGCCTGTTGTCTCCAAGTCGAAGAACACAGGACGAACCATCTGCAGTAGAAGAGACAAAGATAACAACAATGAATAATTTGCACAGCACTTTGGTTGCTTTTTATCTTTTTTGTCATTCTAATTAGGCTAATTATTTATCACTGCATGCCTACATGGTTGACGAGGTTTACGCCTACACAATATAGTATTTTTTAGCTGAAGAGACTGAATGAAGTACTGTGTTCTATATCTGTCTGTCATGCAATGTTATAGGAGTTAAAGAAACGGATCTCAATGGAAATAAGCCGCAAGGCTTACCCGAGTTTCCTTTTAGTACCTTTCCATATGCAAACTTCGAAATAAATTCTTCAGTCAATCAAAACCCATACTGAACATACTGTTCTGAACAAGACCATTGTATGATTGTCTTATCACATATAGAATACTGTTTCACAAGTGGTGAAACAAGCTTGTTGGGCCAGATGTTTAAGAGAGCCATTGAGGTGTTTGATAAAAATAATAATAATAATAACTCACACCATCATCACTGTACTGTACTGTAGTTTAGAACATTGCCTGTTGTATTTACAAATGCCTCCTCTAAGGGAATGTATTCATTGGAAGAGGGACACACTGGACATGACATAGGTCAGATATACCAGACAAAATGTCCTCTCCATCAAAGGTTGTTCGGACTGGAAGTATCTCCCTTGTTGCTTTGGTTGAATATTGTATTAGACAAAAATGAAGAACAGTAGTCAAAACAAAAAAAGTTAAACACCCCAAAGACTGGCAATTACAATATAAGATTGTAGACTACGTACTTAGTCTAAATTAGGTTTTCTCTTAACTGTATTTATTATTATTATATTGTTGTTATCATATAGGCCTATGCCTCTTGTTGATGAAGCATTGAGTGTTGTTTACAAGGTTCTAAGTTAGATGGAAAGTAGCAATCGCTAAATCCGTAATGTTTAATGTGTATTGCAGTGTTCATGAATGTGCATTGTCCCGAGTCCCGACCAAATAATTAACCAATAAAGTTAAGTAACAATGACACTCTCTATAAATGATAATGATCAGAACGTTCAACTTTCTCTCAAAAAAGGTTTTGTTTGAACACAAACGCACTTACTGGCATCTTGTCTTCCTCTGTAGCCTTCCTTTAGCCCCGTTGCAAAAACTTGAGGCTACATGAAACAAAGTGTAATACAAAGATATTAGCCTACATTAAATTAGTGTTATCAATCAAAGCAATGTTTGGAACAGTATAATAGTTTACCATTATGAGCAAGTGTCTTACATTACGACGTGGTCAGTGAATCGCCGAGAAGATAAGAATGTTATGGCTTGTTCAGTTCAGTCACACGCATCTGAGGGTGGGCGTGACGAGCCACGAAACGATACTTAACCCATACGATCTAAACAGAATAGAAAAAAAAAATCAAACCTTGGTTCGAAGTGGAGCCGTGAATTTGAGCAGTTCCAGATCTGTTTTTGATTCTATGTGTTCTAGATCTATGAATTCTATGTGCAAATTAATCGCATATTTCTTATCTGTTCTAAATATACCTTAAACAGATATTACTACTCATAACATGGGAGTAGACAAATACTTGCTTTATGCAAATGCAGCATATTTACTATTTTTGAAATAACAAATACTGTCCATAATAGGCCTAACAAACAACAAAAATATCTGCTTCCATTAGGACAGATTAATAGTGAAAGGACCACCGCTCATCGAGGTGCTGCATGCCTGAAGAAGGTATATGACCAAAAGCTTGCACTTTATTTAACTGAAAATAAAGAACATGATTTTGCACACTTTTGAGTGTGCGGAGGCTCCCTTAAATCTTGGCTCCCTTATATTTCATTAGGACAGATTTAAAATAAACGTTTATACTTGGCATTCAATCACTAAACCCCAGCATCCCTATTCTAAGGGGATATTCACCAAAAGTAGGAGATTTACAAGCTCACTACAAGATGCTACAAGAGCTTGTAGATCGGCTATTTTTGGTGAAGAGAGTTGGCGTATGGAAAAGGCTCCCACCCCTTTCATTGAACGCTTTGGTTCCCGTTGCGACGCGCACATGCAGCAGACGGAGTAGGCGTTACGTGGGAAGGGACCTTCTGCCGTAGTAGAGACGGCCGCATAACTCTATGGACGGCCGCGGCGACGGCAGGTTAATCTATCGAGCGCGGATCATTTCTGATTACCGTTGTCATCTGCCGTTGCCGTAGCGAGCTTAAACTCGCTAATTGCTGCGCGCGACGCCGTCAGCGGTAATATTGTAGTTTTGATTGTGGTTGTAAATCTCTGCCGTTTTGTCTGTCTCATACTACTACTCATGCCCTGCTGCTAGTAGCATCTCACACTGACTGTCTGTTGTCAGTGCATTTGCTTCCTTACCGAGGCTGTGTGTGTGTGCGACGTGGCCGCGTGTGTGTGTGTGCGAGCGACGTGGCCGTGTGTGTGTGTGTGTGTGTGTGTGTGTGTGTGTGTGTGTGTGTGTGTGTGTGTGTGTGTGTGTGTGTGTGTGTGTGTGTGTGTGTGTGTGTGCAGGGCCGTGCTTACCATACAGGCAAACTAGGCAGCCGCCTGGGGCCCCCTCACAGCCTGGGGGCCTCATGAGATTATTATTATTATTTTATTTTTTAACCAACATGGCCATCAGGGGGCCCCAGTTGAGCTCTCAACTGTGAGACAGAGAACAGTTGAAGTGAGGGTGAGGGTTAACATTAGCTCATTAGAATCTGAAAAGAGTGTGGCTCTCAAAGGTGTGACCAGAGAACAATGGTCCTGATTACCCAAGCGGTTCTTTTGTGTCTGTTCTGTGATGTCACGTACATTACTTTAACTTTAAGAAGGATCGATGCAGGGAATGGATACATTATTTCTAAAGTGTGTGTATATATTTATATTTAAAAAAAGTTTTGAGGGCCCCCATATTTATATATACATATAATATATGTGTATCAATTCCATTTCATTTTGGGGGCCCCAGATAGTTTGAAGTGGGGCCCGGGATGAGATCAATATAAAAGAAGGGTAAAAAGGGCCTTAACATGAAATGTGATGTTTAACTTGAAATACTTTCACAGGGTTTACTGGGGCTTCTTAAAGATGGCACGCATAGTTTGTATACTGTTTATTTATATTTAACATTTTGAGGGGCCCAAATATATCCATTTGGGGCCTCTCAATCTCTCAAACAGGCGACCGAGTATTTCCCGGTGAATCTGTGCGCAAAGGTGGGGGCCGATGGGCAAGGAGGGTTGCGAGCTTATGAGAAACAACTAAAATAAGACCTTAAAACCTGGCGAAAACAGTTGCGTGCATTAGCGGAAGATGACGATAAAGGAAATCCTTTAATGGAAAACATTAAATTAACTTCTGAAAAGCATACACGGCCTTAAAACATGGCAAAAACAGTTGCGTGCATTAGCGCAAGATTAGATGAGGATAAAGGAAATCATTAAATGGAAAACATTAAATTAACTTCTGAAAAGGCTTCACCCACCTCGAGTCTATAGCCTACTAAAACTAGTGAACCGCGATCTTGCCACACGTGAATAATTGTGGTTGTAAACAATAACACAGACAATATAAATCCTTGTTGTGGGAAGAAAGGATATCATCATGGCCCCAAATAACTTTTAAATATCTTGCAATTGGCGACGAGTCTCTTACTAAATCGGCAAGATTACATTACATAACATAATACATAAAAGCTAAGCTATATAACCTCTCCATCATCAGCAATAGTCAGTGATTCGTGTCCCCCACACTCCCAAGCCCCCACCGTTGCGCACAGATTCACCGGGAAATACTCGGTCGCCTCAAACAGAAACACCCAGGGGGCTCCATGAGTTATCGTCAAATATAAATAAACAGTAAAAAGGCCCTTAACATAGTCATGTAATGTATGTGTTTAACTTCGAATGGATATGTATAGCCTTAACCCACTGACTGTCCTGTGAGACAAACTTTGTCTTTGAAAACCACTGCAAAACATGCACTTAAAAGTTATTCTTATTCTTATTAAAATTACGTTTTTTTTTAAAACACTATAAGTAATAACACTGATTCAATTCATAGGTTTAATAGTGTATGAAACTTGAGCTGAAGTGTGTTATTTAACATGAAGCAACCATCCTTAGATGACATTTCTGCCACAGACATGCAGCTAATTACCACCTGAAAGAAGTTGGCCTGTCGCTGCAACAATGGGCTCTGATTATCTGAAAAGAGCTTTAATGTCACAAGTTACTTTAGTCTCCTTAAAAATATAAACAAGATTTATACTGTATATATTTATATTTAACGTTTTGAGGGCCCCCAAATTCATTTGGTGCCCCACCAGCTCTCAAACTCAAGCTCTCAATACCCTCATATATAAATAGTAAAAGGGCCCTTAACAAAAGGCTGTTAACATGGTCATGTAATGTAATGTTTAACTCAGTATTCTTATTCTTATTACTTTACCTGTCCTGTGTAAGTTGCTTCTGGTGAGAGAAGTTGAAGCTCATTCTTTATGTTCTATATGTCAAACATTGTGGCCATCCATAGCTGAGTGGTTAGTGAGCCTGCCAAGGGAACCAGATCCCTGGTTGTCACAGGTACGATTCCAGGCCAGGTTAGCAATGTGTTGCAGTGTCCCTGAGTAAAACACCCAACCCCTGTTTTCTCCCTCCTCCTGTTATTATTTTCTCTGGAATTCTTTTGAAAAAGTGCTAGAGTTTATAGGCTATTAAACTTGTGTTATTAAAAAAAATATATATATATATATTTTCAAATAATTAAAAGCTAAAATATAGGAAACAAAACATAAGGGAGTATTTATTCGCGACCCCTAGAAATTGGTCCGCGACCCGCATATGGCTCCCGACCCAGGGGCCTCAAACTGGGGTTTGCCTGGGGCCTCCAAATCGCTAAGCACGGCCCTGTGTGTGTGTGTGTGTGTGTGTGTGTGTGTGTGTGTGTGTGTGTGTGTGTGTGTGTGTGTGTGTGTGTGTGTGTGTGTGTGTGTGTGTGTGTGTGTGTGTGTGTGTGTGTGTGTGTGTGTGTGTGTGTGCGTGCGTGCGTGCGTGCGTGCGTGCGTGCGTGCGTGCGTGCGTGCGTGCGTGCGTGGTAAAAGTCGCGCATGCGTAGATGCTTTCGAACTCAACGAAACATCCTTTTCGTGCTAGACGGGACAAAAGCAGAAAGCTGTGCACAGGGAGACCATGGGCTCCGCCCACGGCTCCAAAAACTATAACAGAACAAGGAATGGCTGCGATGATTTAAAAAAAACTCAGTGGTTAAGGAAGATTACTCTCACCGTTATACAAAAGATGTTATTATGTCTAAGATCTAACTTTACTCGCTGTATTTGTAGGATTTGGTCCTGCAACCACCAGAGGGTGCTGTGGGACTGGAGACGGCTCTTGGCAATAACTGTGCAGTTTTCATTCGGTTATTTTTCGCTCTCTTTCTAGTAATTGGGTGTATTATAGTAACAGTGTATTTTATCTGCGTGTGAGTGTACACACACACACACACACACACACACACACACACACACACACACACACACACACACACACACACACACACACACACACACACACAGAGTATATTCTAAGTACAACTGCATGTGTCTTTCCCTGACCTAGAACCCCCATATTATACAATTTAGGCTAATTTTAATCAGTTGCTGAGACGCTTGTGCCAAATATCTTCCTAATTTCTCTATATGTTATTGTATTATTCCTAGCTCTTAAGATTTGGTAAATCAAATAGAAAAGCGGTAAGTGCATATAAAATAAATAACTGTTTTGGTATGAAATCATTTTTTTACTGAGAAGTCAAACACTACGGCCATGAACTTGGGGCGAAATTGTTGCTACACACTCCTTCAGCAACACATACATAACAGGCATGGATTGCGCTAGCAGTCTCCTATTATACGGTAGCCCCATAACCTCACCCGTCGCTGCATAGCACAACAGTATGCAGCGACGGGTGAGGTTCTATATGGGGCTAATTAGTCTACCTCTAAAACAGGGACACCAGAAAACATGAGACGTGTCACTTCTGAAAGTATAATCATCTCACTGAGTCCAGTTGTACCAGCGGTTGACAAGGATCTAAAATGTATTAGATCCTTGTGAAAGACAGACACATCTAAATGAACCGATGTGTCTGTCTTTATCAGCTTTAGTACGATGGTTTTATACAACCCATCTGTTTTTCATTTTAGCAGCATTTAGGGCAGGCTACATACTAATACCATATGCACTTTTTTTAACATCATGCTTGCTATTATTTTCTAACCTATTGCACATAATACCACAGGTTTTTATTATTAAAGTTACAGTATAAATCATTGGCCAGCCTAGATTTCACTCTTTAAAAAAAACTAAAAACATTCAACCTGAAATAATGTGAAAAGAACGAACCTTCAAAAGCAAAGACAATATTAGTGAAAAATGGAAAGGCAGCATGGACTCAATCACTTTATTGACCAGGAAGTTATAAATGATCACACATTGTGCTATTACAGCCTACGATTACAGCAACACAGGTACACACACTTTACAGTTCCACATGATCAGATCCAGAGCTACAGGGACAGTCTTCTACTAAAAACAAAACTGAAATAAAGAATTCTGTCTTTAAAACACAACAGAAATATTGTTAATACAAAGGCAAAATTGTATTTGTTTAAATGTTTAGAACACTTGGTCAGCTACAAACTGACACATTTAAGAAAACTGTAAATGGACCAGAAATACCCGTAACATTTTTTGGCTTAACATCAGAGCTCCTTAATACGGCAGTCAGAGCCTTGTATCAAGAGAGTTCTGCCAATGCAGGGTCAATAACAATGTCGGTCACGTGCTTCAAGTAAGCTGGAATTCTTTTACCAAAAAAAAGTGCAACTCAGTACAGTGGACCATTTTCCACTTCCACGCTTCCACTCTTTGTACAGCTCCTGCAGAACCCTGACATCTTCCTGAGCATCGTGTGCATCGTAGGACATGTTGTAGCATCTGGCCAGATAACTCAGATTGTGCCATCTGAAATGAGGGTTCAGAGCCCTGCTGAGCCAGAGTGTGTCCAGAAACACATCGTCGACCACTTCCAGGAAGACCTCCATGAGGGACAACCTTTCCAGACACCTGATCAACACCTTGCGGTCGAAACGCTTGGCATTGTGGGCTGCGAGCAGCAGACGACCATTGAAGGATCTCAGGAAGTCGATGAAGTCAGTGATGGCTTCCCTGATGGGGACGGTGTCGACGGGCTGTCCGTGGAGCAGGAGTGCGCGCCCAAAGCCATCATCATATACATTCCAGCTATCCCATTCCAGTATATCGGTTGTGAAGCCGTTGACGCGAGAGGCATCGCTATCGATGTCACAGCCCGGGGAGATGAACCTGTTAAACTCTTTGGCACCAACGATGGCAGCCAGCTGCAAAATGTGACAATTGTCTGTGTCTGATTGGGTAGGACAGAGAAATAAAAGGGAGACAGAGAGAGAGCAAGTTAGGAACATGGCGTGAGAGAGAGGTAAAGAACAATTCAACCAATTATCGCAGTTTGATCCTTAAAACAACTGGCTTGGCAAACAATGAACAGAGATGAAAGACGTAATGGGCTTCATTTGATGCAGACAATACAGAACTACATATATACTGTAGTACACCACTGAAACGGAGCAGTCTTTTATTGTATAGCTCTGCTGTCAGGCCAAAAACTCCAAAATGTTCATTTTTGGGAAAATGAGCTCAAGTGGAGTTAGGAGGTTTTGACCGAAGGGCTTTTTACTACTTTTCATTGGTTCAATATTATTTTAACCAACACTCAGCTGTAAATGGTGTTCAATAGCCCTGATTCATGCCAAAAAATCTAAAAAGGAGTTAAGAGGTTTTGGCCAGACAGTGAAGAAAGTTTAGGATATAACCTTGAGGCCTTACACACTCGACTATGAGGAAATCAGATTCACAGTCTCTACTACTTTTCCACTGCTTGTGGAACTAATAGGGCTAATATAGTGATGTATCTATACTTTGTGTACAATATAGCCTACTATACATACAATATTTTCAAATCTATAAGGAGTGCAAACAACAGGATCAACTAGTTTATTATTGCCAGGACAGCATAATAAAATATATATAATTTAGACTCAAACGCATGTTACCTAAGCCTGTTGTCTCCAAGTCGAAGAACACAACACGAACCATCTGCAGTAGAAGAGACAAAGATGACAAGGAATGAATAATTTGCCCAGCACTTTGGCTGCTTTTTATCTTGTCATTCGAATAAGGCTAATTTCACAAGCTGAGCCAGATGTTTAAGACTAAAAGAGAGCCATTGAGGTGTTTGATAAAAAATATAACTCATACCATCACTGTGCCAATACATCATATTGAGTTTAGAACATTGCCTGTTGTATTTACAAATGCCTCCTCTATTCATCGGAAGAGAGACACACTGGACATGACATAGGTCAGAATACCAGACAAAATGTCCTCTCCATCAAAGGTTGTTCGGACTGGAAGTATCTCCATTGTTGCTTTGATTGAATATTTTATTAGACAAAAATTAAGAACTCTTGTTGTTTACTTTGGAGGTCCTTGGTATTCAATTCATGGACATGCACCAAGGAGCCACACCCAACAGCACATATTACTTTAATAGCCGCAAATAGCAACACTAGATTTTTTTTATAATCGGTTGAATCTAGGGTTGCAATACCTCCCATAGGGATCCAATGCATCAAAACAGTTTTTTTGCTATCTGATTGTGTTAAACGACGTCAAACTCACCAATATTGCGGCTCGGGAACGCTTGGAATTTACTCTTTCTATCTGCAAAGTGTTTGTTTCAGAAAAATCCACAGTAGACATGTTAGGAGCTACTTTCTATCCAAGAAATTTGGTTCAGGAGATCATTTTTTCCAAGTCCTGGAGTTTGGAAGCGCTCGTGGAAAATCCCTCAACGGTCCTGTGACCACCTGGTTCTAAATGTCACATAATGCAGGAGGCAGCGGGACATGGCGTTATAGAAGACGAGCGCTTTCGAAGTTCAACACTTAGAAAATAAACCATGTCTGCTCGGATTTCTTAACAGAAAATAAATCATAACAATTATACGGTGGATTTTTCAGAAACAAACACTTTGCAGATAGCAAGAGTAAATTCCAAGCTTTCCATAGAGCCACAATATTGGTGAGTTTGAAGTCGTTTAATACAATCAGATAGCAAAAAACTGTTTTCATGCATTGGCTATGGGAGGTATTGCAACCCTAGATTCAACCGATTATAAAAAAATCTAGTGTTGCAATTTGCTACATATTACTTATAAGATTGTAGGCTATCCTCTTAATTAGGTTTTAACTTAACTGTTTTTGTTGTTATCATATAGGCTATTCATTGATTGAAAAATTTATTAGAAGTTTGCACAGGAAAAAGTACAGTTTCATGACTACAAATCACTGGTACAAAGTCAACTAAAAGTAGATCCTAGTAAGCTTTTCGGCGTATTTACACTTACACAGGAACCACTTTATGTGCCTCTTGGAATGGAAAACCGTTACCAGAATGGTTAGTTAAATTAGATGGAAAGTAGTATTCGCTAAATCCGTAATGTTTAATGTTTATTATGCTATGCAGTGTTCACGAATGTGCGTTGTCCCGAGTCCCGACCATATAAAGTAAAGTAAACATTCTCTATACATGATAATGACGCACTTACTTTGCTTGTCTTCCTCTTCCTTTAGCCCCGTTGCAAAAACTTGAGGCTACATGATTCATGAAACAAAGTGTAATACAAAGAAGCCTACATTAAATTCGTATTATCAATCAAAGCAACGTTTGGTACAGTAATAGTTTATCATTATGAGCGTATGTCTTACATTACGACGTGGTCAGCGAGTCCCTGGTAGAACGTTAGAGAGTAGCTGTGAGTGCAGTGAACATGTTATGTCTTGTTCAGGAGCATCTGCGGGTGGGCGTGACGATCAAATAATACAAGCCACTCCTACGATATTAAACAGAATAGAAACTAAACTATAACGGAACAAGGAATGGCTTCGATGAGTAAAAAAAACCTCTGGTGTTAAAGAAGATTACTCTCACCAAAAGATTTTAAGGGAACATTTTGTTCCCTTCATTTCTTTGAGCAGTACAAATCAACCAATGTGTCTGTCTTCATCATCACGCTTATCTACAACCCAACTGTTGTTTGTTTCATCTTAGCAGCATGTAGGGCAGGCGGCGCATTTCCACTGCAGGGCCAAGCCATAACTAGAACCAGAACTTTCCAGAACCAAGAACTTTCAAGAACCTGTGAAGTTCCAGAACCAAGTTCTGCTTTTGTTTCCATATAACCAGACCCAACCGAGAAGCTCCACTGGTCAGCCTGATTTGGCTGAGACAAAACAGCTGGTCATTTGAAAAGCAGCACATTCGGAAATCTAAAATAACAGCTGTATGTAAGAAATACGTCTTTAGTTACTACTTTCTGGATATAAAAATGTAATAAAAAACAATAGAACGTTCAAACAAGCTGCTAACTGTACTGAGCTGGTACACGCTGCCTTTGCTCTAGGGAGAAAAAAAGCGTGTCTCTCACACACACGCACGCGCGCACACACACACACACACACACACACACACACACACGATACGAAGCAAGCGTGTCCGTGTCCTGAACACAGCGCACGGCTCGGCTGCTGAGTGCTGGCTCGAGTCACCAATGAACGGGCGAATGTAGAAATGCTTATCTCCACTGTTTTAGTTTGTTGTCGGTCTATCGACGTACATTTTCTTTATTTTTGCTTGGCACCGTGTCTGTCTGCTTGTGCACTCTCGTCTCGACGCCCATTTCAGAAAGACGACGGCGACGGAATTTGTTTGAAAATCCTTTCATTTAGAACGGATGCTTCTAGCTCCTTCTGGATATTTTCTTCTCCCGCCCAGACACAAATAAGAGCCTGTATCATCACATTCACTTGACCAATGTGTCGTGGCTGTCGTCTGGCGTCGCGTCCATAGTGTTTCTGTGTTTCTGTCTGTCGGAATAGGATTTTAAAAATGACGCTGTTGTGTTGTGAGAGATTTCTCCCCGTTCTCCTCTGTGTCGTTACCTCCGCTCGTCCAATCGAGAGCAGGAGCGCTGCTAGCCCCGCCCATAGGTTCCCAGAACTCAAGTTTAGTTCTACATCAGGAGCAGGACCTAAAAAAGGTTCCAGGAGGTTCCAGGAACCTTGTCTGGAACCGGGCCGTTCGCAATGGAAACAAAACCAGAACCAAAAAAATAGGTTCTGGTTCCTGAAAGTTCTGGTTCCACCTTGCAGTGGAAAAGCGCCTTTAGGGTGACCAGACGTCCCGTTTTACCCGGGACAGTCCCGTTTTCAAGCTGCGTGTCCCGGTGTCCCGACAAATATCTCTAAAACACTAATATGTCCCGGTTTTCAACATTGACTGCAAAATTGTCCCGGTTTTCGCCAGAATTAAAATAATAGTAGCTGTTTTCAGTGGTTGCATAGACATTTATCATGTTCTTTAACTTCTTTTCATGAAAACATGCTCACCTAACCAACCAGAAAAAAGGAACACATTTATTGTGTGTCTGAATTCAACGCTGAGGCTGTTTGTCAATCACTCACTGCCTGTTTGCAACCCTGCGGTGCGTGTGTGCGCGTGCACGAACGTTAGAGAATGGGCACGCGCGTGCGCGGTAACGTGCGCATTGCTTTTAGGGTCCCAGTTTTAGGCAACAGTGTTTTGCGTCCCGGTTTGAGTGGCTGGAAATATGGTCACCCTAGGCAGGCTACATACTCGTACCATATGCAGTTATGCACCTTTTTAATGTCATGCCAGCTGGCTTGCTGTTATTTTCTAACCTATTGCACATAATAGCCCAGGTTTTTATTATTATCAAAGTTACAGTATAAAATCATTGGCCAGACTAGATTTCACTCTGTTGATAAAAACTAAAAACATTCAACATGAAATAATGTGAAAAGAACGAACCTTCAAAAGCAAAGACAACACTGGTGAAAGATGGAAAGGCAGCATGGTCTCAAACACTTTATTAACCAGGAAGTTATAAATGATCAAACGTTTTGCTATTACAGCAACACAGGTACACAAACTACACAGCTTCACATTTTTTACACAGTTACACATGCTCAGATCCAGAGCTACAGGGACAGTCTTCTACTCAGTAGAAGACAGTGGCCTACAGTAGAATCTACTGTAATCTCCTCCTGGAGGAATGGTGGTTTTGAATGATTTTGCTCAAAGACACTTAGCTGGAGCAGAGAGCATTGCTCAGTTACATTCTCTTCTCTTGTACCTGATTTTAAAACACATGATTAGAACGAATCATGTGTGGAACAAAACTGACAAAAAGAATTCTGGCTTTAAACACAACAGAAATATTGTTAATACAAAGGCAACATTGTATTTGTTTACATTTTTAGAACACTTGGTCAGCTACAAACTGACATTTAAGAAAACTGTAAATGGACCAGAAATACCTGTACATTTTTTTTGGCTTATATCAGAGCTCCTTAATACGGCAGTCAGAGCCTTGTATCAAGAGAGTTCTGCCAATGCGGGGTCACATGCTTCATGCACGCTGGATTCTTTTTTACCAAGGATAAGAGCACCTCTGTACAGTGGACCAGTTTGGCTTCCACTTTTTGTACAGCTTCTGCAGAACCCTGACATCTTCCTGAGCGTCGTGTGCATCGTAGGACATGTTGTTGCGTCTCGCCAGATCCCTCAGCTTGTGGCTGATGAAAGAAGGGAACAGCTCCCGGCCGAGCCAGAGAGTGTCCAGAAACACATTGTCGACCACTTTCAGGAAGTCCTCCATGAGGGACAACCTTTCCAGACACCTGATCAACACCTTGCGGTCGAAGCGCCTGGCATTGTGGGCTGCGAGCAGCAGAGGACCATGGAAGGATCGCAGGAAGTCGATAAAGTCAGTGATGGCTTCCTTGATGGGGACGGTGTCGACGGGCTGTCCGTGGAGCCGGAGTGAGCGCCGACCACGCCTTCTATGGGTCGTGAAGCCGTTGATGCGAGAGGCATCGCTATCGATGTCACGGTACGGGGAGACGAACTTGTTAAACTTTCTGGTACCACCGATGGCAGCCAGCTGCAAAATGTGACAACGGTCTGTGTCTGATTGGGTAGGACAGAGAAACAAGGGGGAGACGGAGAGAGAGAGCAAGTTAGGAACATGGCGTGAGAGAGAGGTGAAGAACAATTCAACTAATTATCCCAGTTTGATCCTTAAAGGGGAAGACCACCCATTTTCAATATTGAAATATGTCATTAATATACCTTAGAGGAGTTTTGTGGAAATAGAAAAAAGTTCCCCCCCTTCTGTGTTGCCTAGAACTGGAGGATTGATTTGGGGGTTTGTATTGTAAAGTACAATGTGTGATGTCATCAAGTTGTACTTTACAATACAAACCCCCAAATCAATCCTCCAGTTCTAGGCAACACAGAAGGGGGGGAACTTTTTTTCTAAATTATTTCCACACAACTCCTCTAATGTATATTAATGACAATATTGAAAATGGGTGGTCTTCCCCTTTAAAACAATTGGCTTGGCAAACAATGAATAGAGATGAAAGATGGGCTTCATTTGATGTAGACAATACAGAACTGCATACACCACTGAAACAGAGCAGTCTTTGTTTATACAAGTTTAAGATATAACCTTGAGGCCTTCTATCCTCACACACTCGACTATGAGGAAGTCAGACTTACAGTCTCTACTACTTTTCTGCTTGTGGAACTAATAGGGCTAATATAGTGATGTATGTGTATTTTATTTGTACAATATAGGCATAAAATACTGTAGTTTCAAATCCATAAGGAGTGCAAACAAACAGGATCAAATAGTTTATTATCGATAGCATAATAAAATATCATAGCTAATATCATTTTATAAAGAAATCCTCTGAAAATAATTTAGACTTTGCCACGTTACCTAAGCCTGTTGTCTCCAAGTCAAAGAACACAACCATCTGCTGCAAAAGAGACAAAGATGACAATGAATGACAATGAATGAATAGTGTGTGTGTGTGTGCGCGTGTGCGTGCGTCTTGATTTTTACATGGGTTAGCACTTTGGCTGCTTGTTTTCGTCATTCTAATTAGGCTAATTATTTATCACTGTGGTTGACAAAGTTGGCAAAGACCATTGATCTTATCACATATAGAATACTGGTTGACAAGTATTGCTGGTGGTGCCAGATTTTCAAGAGAGCCATTGAGGTGTTTGATAAGAAAAAATAAAGGGAAAAAGAGAGAAAGAAAAACTCATACCAAACTCATACCAAAATTACATCATATTGAGTTTAGAACATTGCCTGTTTTATTTACAAATGGCTCTGATAAAAGGGTTTTTATAGTGTGGTTCTATTTTAATCATTTGCATGATTATTATTGTTGTCATCATATAGGCCTATGCGTCTTGTTGATGTAGAGTTGAGTGGGGTTGCCAACACTCCTGAATCCGGCTGAATTTCGACCCCATCTCCTGCCGTGCTCCTGAATTGTCATTTCTTCTGAATGTCTCCAGGATTTGTTATCAAATTGGAAATACATCTACTGTGTAAAATGTTTTCTGGGGGAGGAGGACCCCATACAGATATAATATTCACTTAATGCCTGGTCATTATTAAATATGTCTTACTTTGCTTCAGTCATCAAATACATTTCTGTACACCTACATTCGTTCGAGCGGGGGCCGCCGAGGTCTCCCGCTGATGGAGACTCGTGTTCCTGAGCTTCTCCACCACCTCGGCCAAAATGGTGTTCCTCCCGGGGTGCGGCCTGGGGTTGAAGGTCTGCCTGCACTGCGGACAGTCGTACACGCCGCGGTTGTCGCCCCGATCCCAGTATTGCTGGATGCAATCCGAACAATAGCTGTGGCCGCACGGGATGGTGACCGGCTCCTTCAGCACGTCCAGACATATGGAACAGTTGAATTGGTCCCTGTCAAGGACCACTCCACCTTGTGCCATTTTGTTTTTTTACTGGATGAAAAAAAAAGGAGAGCTGAAAAATCAAAAGTGATAGCTGCTTTTTGGCCTATAACTTTTGAACCATAGGTCATGACATCAAAAATATGCTTTCCCCGGACTCCTTGGATCATGATGCAACTTCCCATATAGCACCCGCCCATTTCCAAATTCTTCAAAACAAATATTTTGCTAGTACTCCTACGAATGTTGTCCAAAATTCACTCAAATTGGCACACACTCTGTCTTTGGTCATGTGATCAAGATGTATCAGTCAGATTTGTAATATTCCCTTCGGATTGGCTACGATTGGCTTCTGACCATCACAAATTCGTGGGAGGGTCCGTTTGCAAAATAAATTTATAAATCATGAACGCAGTGTCCTATCTGTTCCAATTATGTATAAAATTGAGGGGCCACTAATAAACACAGAGCCAATACGATTTCACTTCCAACCATATGGGGCGCAACAAATTAGACAAACATCACTGTTTTTGCACAAAATTAAGTCCAATGGTCATGTGAGTCCTTTGCAAAGTGAACAAATTTGATTTGCCCCATTTGCTGGTGGAACAGTCCCCTTTACAAGAGCATTTGATCATCTCTCTGCATGCTCTGGAATTGTCATCCAAACTGGCACCCATGCCTCTGATTCCATACTCGTGTAGGGAAGGATTAAGGAATAATAACTTGTTCTGTGTGTAGGCTGGTCGCCCAGATGCCATTTGATACACTGCCGGATTGACAAGTTGAAGTAGTGCATCTTGCAGCCAACTCTAATAGTGGGCAGGCAGTGGACGATAACTGCTCAATCCAGGATATTGCAGTCATAACTTGGGGGTGGCTCTGATTGCCCAATACATTTCAGTAAGTCAGGTTTTGTGCCTGTCCGGTGCGGTGAAGCTTGCCAAAGTCCAGTGATAGTGGGAAGGAGGGTATCTAAAATTATTTTTATCTTAGATCTTGGAATGCGGTATATGCGTATACGTGAATCGTAAAGTAAAGTGAATCGGACAGTTTTTAATGGATATTGATATGGATAATTGTAAGGGTAATTTTCTAAATAAAGTTTGGTACCCAAGGCAATAATCCATCGTTAGGTCCAAAGAAGCCTCTATTTGTGCTTTTATTTTATTTCGATCATTTTGCTAAAGCCAGTGGTTCTCAACCTTTTCAGGCTGCGACCGCCAAAATAATCTTATTTTAACTGGGCACCCCCCCTGTCGAGCACTAAGAGTTGAGGCATTACATTTTTATAACACAGTTCTATTGTGAAAATAGCAGATCTGCATGCTCACAATGCCTCGAAACGTAGATCTGCAATTTTCACAATTCATGCCAATGTTTGACATTTTGGCCAATACAATGTTTAATGACATTTTAGAGGCATTAAAAAGTACTTAAATTGTCACGTTATGTGCAGATACCCTCTATATCTATACACTTAAACGTTCTGTTGGTTAACTGTTGAGTGAGAAAGCAATGTTGTACATCATCTGGGGACCCATCAAAATAATGTGGAGACCGCCCTGGGGGTCCCAACCCACAGGTTGAGAACCACTGTGCTAAGCCACCCCACTATAATGTTTACACTTCATGAATGTGCGTTGTCCCGACTCAATGTAAAACCCTCTCTATAATGATAATGATCAGAACGTTCAACTTTCTCCCCCAAAAAACCTTTGTTTTGCACTTACTGTGTAAGCTACTACAGCCGTCGGACTTGCCTTTGCTTGTCTTCCTTGTTACTTAGCCCCGTTGCAAAAAAACTTGAGGCTACATGAAACAAAGCAAGGTGTAATACAAATTAGCCTACATTAAATTCGTATTATCGATCAAAGCAAAGTTTGGAACAGTAATAGTTTACCATTATGAGCAAGTGTCTTACATTACGACGTGGTCAGGCAGGTCAGCTAACCTTGCGTCACCACCAGGCTTTAGTTAAAGAATAGCAGTGAGTGTGAACATCTGCGAGTGGGCGTGACGATGCATCCATCTCATTCTCCATCTCCACTCAAACGAAACTTAGATCTTTAAACAGAAATGAAACTATAATGGCTACAATGAGTAAAAAAAAAAGCAAACACAGTTATTAAAGTAAAAAAGAAAACTCTGGGGCTAAAGAAGATACTCTCACCGTTATACAACATATTTTGTTGTCAAAGATTGACGCTTCTGCCAGGTAATGCGTTTTTGTCTGTCGGATAGAAACAGCACTGGTGCTAAAATGTGGAAACACACAGGAACGTAACTTACATCTATTTGTGTTGTATTGTTATTGTATTTAGTATGTTATTGATTGCAGCTTAAATTTTACTGTAGAAGCCATTTTGACTGATTTAGCTTATTCTTTTGTATTATTATTATTATTACCCTTATTAGTTTAGAGTTTATTGAATTATTGGCTAATTTGGGCACCAATTAAGGGCACGCCTCTCCCAGGCTGGGTTTGATTGCATCACAGAGGGCATATCGGCAGTGGACAGGCGACTCGGGCGAGGGAACAAACGGTTTTTACTAGTGCGAAAGATAGGCCATGCCCTTAGGTCACCTACACTTGTGGACATTGTTTTATTTTTCGCATGTGTTCTGTTTAAGACACACATTGGTGCTCTCAGTGAGCTTTGTTTAAATGTTTGAATCTCACAAAGCTGTACTTACATTTACATTATGAAACAACTTTTTATTTATTTGACCAAACATTGTTGTTGCCCATTATGTGTCTAGGTAGTATTGGTCCTGTAACCACCAGGGGGTGCTGTGGGACTGGAGACAGAGCTCTTGGCAATAACTGCTTTTTCAGGAGCCATCTCTGTAGGCTACTTGGAATGGGGGTTCTGTGCAGTTCTTATTGGTTTCATTCTGTTATTTTTCTCTCTCTTTCTAGTAATTGTGGGCTCGCCTGGAAGGCGAGCACACGTATGTTATCTTCATTATTTATATACTAGTCAGTATCTCCTCAATATTTTGGCGCGCTTCATCTCTTAAACGCTTACACCTTTCAACACCATTCAAATTTTTATGTGTTCAGCTTACTGAGGACACGTGTGCTTGTATTTTTGGTTTTGAAATGTTTTGTAGTATAAATATAAAAAAATAAAAATGTTTAACTTTAAGCACCCAATGCATTTCCAATGGGTTTAGTGAGTGGGGACAGAGTGGAGAGAAGGATAATAGACCCATGTTTATGTTAAGGCGCTGTGGCTGCAGTGTTCACACTTCAGATATGCTATCTATATCATTGCGTTCACACAGGTCTGCTCTCTGATTTGATCCAAATGTCTAAGCTGTGTGATGTATAAAACTATAGTTATAGTTAAAACTATAAATAAATGTCCCTCTCCACTCTACTGATTACACAGCTGTGATCAAGAATCAAGTCCGGGCGATGGGATGTAAATCCCATAGCCATATATCCTAGAGCCCGCAGGGACAGTCAGCCATATTAGTGGTTGTTGTTGGTTGTCAGGGAGATATCAAAACCAATGCATTTCCAAGTCAGATCCACAAACACAATAAAAGCCATGCTCCACTCCTCAGTCTGGAGTGGCCACATAGAAGAACGCCTTGGTTATAGACATAGTGGAGGACAGATGTGATCTGGGATTGTTAGCCTACAGTATATGCACTCAATATACTCCACTACAATTGGAGTCCATTTGACAGTTGCTGGTTCCCAAACACAGAATCAAAAATGTAGATCTAGAACACATAGAATATGTACAGTACAGTAAGGTTCAGTAGAGTACAGTAAAAGTACAGTAAGGTTCAGTAGAGTACAGTAAAGTACAGTAAGGTACAGAAAGGTACAGTACAGAAAGGTACAGTAGAGTACAGTACAGTAAGGTACAGTAAAGTACAATACAGTACAGTAAGGTACAGTAGAGTACAGTAAAGTACAATAAAGTACAGTAAGGTACAGTGGAGTACAGTAAAGTACAGTAGAGTACAGTAAAGTACAGTATAGTAAGGTACAGTAGAGTACAGTACAGTAAGGTACAGTACGGTACAGTAGAGTACAGTATAGTATAGTACAGTAAGGTACAGTACAGTACAGTAAGGTACAGTAGAGTACAGTAAAGTACAGTAAGTTACAGTAGAATACAGTAAAGTACAGTACAGTAGAGTACAGTAAAGTACAGTAAGTTACAGTACAGTACAGTACAGTACAGTATAGTAAGGTACAGTACAATACTGTAAGGTACTGTACCTTACAGTACCTTAAAGTATCCTATTTGTTGGGTTGGAATCGAGCCCACACTGTTTCGAAGGAACAGTATTTCTAGTTGTGTATTTTAACTGTGTGTGTGTGTGTGTGTGTGTGTGTGTGTGTGTGTGTGTGTGTGTGTGTGTGTGTGTGTGTGTGTGTGTTGAGAAATATACAAGTAGTTTTTATTATAGGCCTATACGTTCACAGATGCTGATTTGATGTCAGCCTAATAAGCTGAGATGAAAGCAACAAGTGGAAAGTCCAGAGAAACAGATGTAGCCATGAAGTTGGCTATCCTCCTCCCCCTTCCCAAAGGGAGTCAAAAAGGGAGGGACAGTTTCTTATCAAACAGACTACGCTCTGATAGCATTGTGGAATTCATAGGAACGGCCTTGACCGGCACTTACCTTCATACAATACACAGAATAATAATGAAAACCATTATACCTCAATGAACGCATTGTACGTTGAGGAAGATATTATAATTATACTGTATGTATTATGACTGATTATATGTGAGTGTGACCTTATTTACAGTACATTATGTTGTTCATTTTCATTTCATGATGTCCGCATTATGATATTTGTTAGCTTGTAGAGTCTGAAGCCTCTATTATAGCCCAAGGTGGGGAAAAAAACGACACAGCGGTGAGGTGATAGCTCTTCACCTTGGACTATGATAGAGGCTTAAATGTCTCCACCAGGTCTGATAGTCATTGTTTTGGTTCAGCTCGTCCTTGAAGCAGCTACGTCAGGGTTCCCCAATAGGCGGCCCGCGGGCCATTTGCGGACCGCAGGGGGCTACTGTCTGGCCCCCACCAACCCCAGTAATAATGGTGGTATAAGAGCAGCAACAACACTAGTATATCGTCATTGTCGGGTGGAAAAATGTATCCCAAAATGTGTACGTTCTTTCGTAAAGTAAAGCTCTGCTTCATCAAACAAGGCCGTCGCACAAAAGTAGTGAAAACAGCAGATCTACAAGCACGGTGCGAGGCGTTGTGTGCTTGTAGATCGGCTGTTTTCACTAGTTTAAATCATTTTTAAAATGATAAATGCAAAACGAACGGTTTTGGACGTACAAGATTTTCACCCGACAACGACGATATGAACTGTCACTGGAGTAGCGGTAACGCCACCGTCGCCCCCCTGCAATGTTGTGGCCCTCGTCTTGGTACCCTGGCCATAATTTGGCCCTTGGGGAAAACTAATTGGGGAACCCTGAGCTACGCTGTCTGACTTATGTCTCCTGGCAGTGGCAGAACTACCTTATCGCTGACATGAGTGTTATTGCACTTCTCCTCATGAAATCATGTACCTGTAGGCCTAAAGCAGGGGTGGGCAACTTTGATGATGGCGAGGGCCACTATATTTCCACCTTCACTCCAGAGGGCCACAATGCATATTGCTACGTCCTACTTTGTCATTCTAGTATCTCATACAAAAATTCAAAAAATAGCAGATCTACAAGCGTTTTGAGCTTGTAGATCTGCTATTTTTTGCTTCTTTTGAATTGGAATCCTGAATAATTTTGTTGTTAATTGTGGGCTCGCCTGGAAGGCGAGCACACGTATGTTATCTTCATTATTGTGGGCTCGCCTATAAGGCGAGCACACTTTAGATGTTGTCATTAGTGGGCTCGCCTATAAGGCGAGCACACTTTAGATGTTGTCATTATTTATCTATCATGCATACTGTAGACGGGAACTTCGGTTCCTTTCTACTCCTACATACTTAGTGAGAAAATGAAAATAAAAACATCAATGTGTTCAGTTTACAGTGGGGAAGTGTGCTATTATTTTCTATAGCAATCGGCCAAATGGTGGCGCTGTAGGAAGCCTTCGAAAGTGCGATCTTTGAACAGGTATAGCTCATGCTGTGTTATACATACAGCCATGAAACCTGTATACACTTATGCGTCTCCTCATGCCGAACAACTTTTACCCTCTAACTTTTGACCTCTGACCTTTAGGTCTCCCACAATTCGGAATTATATGAAAAACAGTAAAAATCGCGGGAAGATGGCGGATGGAGTAACAGCCTGAAAAGCAAGCTCCCCGATAGTCGGAAAATAAACTATGCAAAACAACATGTAAGATAAAAACATTTAAAAAAAAAGTGTGTGGAAGAAGCTAGGGCGACTCTAGAACCGGTAAAAAACACATAGTGGTGCTTAAAAACAAGTATTTGAGAGAAATAAGAAGAAGCTAAGATGGCGACAGCCGAGCAAATGGCGGAGGTGATAAGAGGACTCGCTGACATCAAACAAAACATGGAAACTTTTAGACAAGAAGTGAGACAAGACTTTGTAAAGCTGAAAGAAGAAATAAGGAGAGAGAACCAAGAAGAAATAAGGATACTAAAAGAAGAAATGGACACGCAGCAACAGAAGGTGAGCGGAGAGATGGAGGAACGAAAAGCGGAGATAGCGGAGGTCCAAAGCCGAGTGTTAGCAACGGAGGAGTGGCAAGTAGAGGCGAGCGAGTCGGTAGAATACCTGGAGGATCGGGTGAGGAGACTACAAGAAAGGCTGCTGGACATGCAATCGCGGCAAATGAGAAACAATATAAGGCTGTTCAATTGTCCAGAAACAGCAGAAGACGGGTCAAACATGGTTGACTTCATAGAGCAACTGATGTGGGCTGAACTCGACCTACCAGAGGACACGGAGCTACAGATCATGCGAGCCCACCGAGCCCTGACGCGAAAACCTCGGGACGACGCGGCTCCCCCACGCTCGATCATTATCAACTTCCACAGATTTGATGTAAAAGAGTTGGTTCTCAGAAAGGTGTGGGCTAAGGAGATAAAGGTGGCCGGGAAGAGGCTCGGATGGGACCATGACTACCCACCAGAAGTGGTCAAACTTAGGAAGGAGTACGTGCCACTTAAACGGCTGTTAAAACAAGAAAAAATCACGTTTCAATCCCCATATACAAAGCTAAGAGTCCAGTGGGACGACGGAACGAAGGTGTATACGTCCGCGGCAGAAGCAGCGAGGGATATCCGAGCTAGAGGCTACAGGGAGAGGACAACACCGCGGACGCGGGCACCAGAATCGACGGCGGGGGACGTGGAGGCGGCGCTGGGCGAGGAGACGACGCAGGATACGGAGAAGATGCAGGATGAGGAGGCGCAGCAAGAAACGGGAACGGAGAGGACGGCTGACACGGCGATGGAGAAGGACAGACGAAGGAAGGAAAACGTGGAGAGATGGCAGCGTGTGTTGAGGAGAAAGACGGGAGAAGAAAAAAGAGGAATGTTGAAAAAGGGGAAAGACAGGAGGCAAGAACAGTCAAAGAATTGGCACAGTGGCCCCCAGCTTGTGCGCCTGAGGACACCACCACCGCCGCCACCACCACCACCATCAACGACACCACCGACACCACCAACAACGCAGACACGGGTCGTAGACCCGGCGGCGGGGGACGTAGAGGTGTCGCTGGAGACGGGAGCAGAGACGACAGGCGAGGCGGCGATGGACGAGAGACGGAGGAAGGAGGAGGTAGAGAGATGGCAGCGAGTATTGAGGAAGAAGACGGGAGAGAAAAGTGGAACGGTGGAAAAAGTGAAAGAAAGAGACAAGAACAGATAAAAAAGTGAGTGCGGGCACCGCATGCTATGGGAAAGAAAGGACAAGGGGAATCTAGAGTTGCAATAGAAGCATATTTGAATGACAGACGGGACCGACGAGGGGATGTTTAGTTTAGGGGGATTGTGTAATTTTTGATATGTTTGTTGTTTTTTTTTACTCTTCTGTGTAGTTGGCTAGACGCTGGAAGGACCCAAGAGTAGGGAATATTTTCAGGTCTAGAGAGGGGGCCCTGTCCATGATGGGGACAAACCCCTCAGTTTAGTTAGAGAGGGTAGGGGGTAGTCGCCCCTAGGTGGAAGTCCTGTGTGTGTGTGTGTGTGTTTGTGTTAGTGTAGTAGTTTGTTTGTGAGTGTGTGTATGGCATGACATTTGGATGTTAACATTATATTGGACATAAACAGGTAGAACAGATGAGGGGAGATAAGTGAATAACTGATGGTTAATATTATGGGAATTATTTGAACAAAGGATGGTTAACAAGATGTGTATAGTGTCAATGAATGTAAATGTGATTAACTCTCCAGTATAAGGAGAAAGGGTGTAGCGACGGACATGATGGTGGAAATGTTCTAATGAAAATGAAGATGGACTTGTGAAAAGGAAAAGAGAAAAAAAGGGAAAAAATAAGACAAAAAAGTAAAGCCTGTATATGAACAGTATGATGATGATTAATGTGAAGAGATGATGGATGCCATGGTGTATTTGTTTGTGTGAAAAAATCAATAAAAATTGAGTGAAAAAAAAAAGAAAAACAGTAAAAATCTATCTCCTCCTGGGATTTTCGCGTCAAGTGCACAAAACTTTTTTTCACATGAACTTTGGACCAATACCTATACAGTCTATGTGGTGAGAAGTTTGTACGTTAAACCATTAATTCTTAATAATTCAATTCATATTGCGGTTTTATGCAAATTATTATTCTGCCTCTAAATCAAACATGCAAAGTGTTACGTTCATGGCATTTGGCAAACATGTAGAGGTTTAGTCCAAATATCACTGAAACCAATCTTATTCCAATTGGCCAAAGGGGGGCGCTATACGAAGCGTTTGAAAATTCAAACTTCAAACGGGCATAAGTCATGACTCGTTTCGTTTGAAGACAATAGGTCAAGAAACAGATACCACCCTTCTATCATTGGCCTGTTATAGCGCCACCAGCGGGTCAACTTTTGCATAACATTTTTGGAAAAAATGGACCAATCTTTGACGTCAGTAACGTCAAAGAGAGCACTGCCTGCGATCTTGACATTTTGTGCTTTTATAGCCATTGTTTTCTGGCTTGAAGCGAGCCCACAATTGTTTCGAAGGAACAATATTTTTCTAGTTATTTCTATACTATACTATATCAAGTTCTCCTCAAAACTTCGGTTCCTTTCTACTCCTACATACTTAGACAGAAAATGAAAATAAAAACATCAATGTGTTCAGCTTACAGTAGCGAAGTGTGCTATATTTTTATAGCAATCGGCCAAATGGTGGCGCTGTAGGAAGCCTTCGAAAGTGCGAACTTTGAACAGGTATAGCTCATGCTGTGTTTTAGGTACAGCCATGAAACCTGTATACACGTATGCGTCTCCTCATGCCGAACAACTTTTACCCTCTAACTTTTGACCTCTGACCTTTAGGTCTCCCACAATTCGGAATTATATGAAAAACAGTAAAAATCTATCTCCTCCTGGGATTTTCGCGTCAAGTGCACAAAACTTTTTTCACATGAACTTTGAACCTATATCTACACAGGCTATGTGGTGAGAAGTTTGTACGTTAAATAATGATTTTTTAATAATTCAATATATATTGCGGTTTTATGCAAATTATTCTTCGGCCTCTAAATCATACATGCAAAGTTACACGTTCATGGCATTTGGCAAAGATGTGGAGGGTTAGTCAAAGTATCACTGAAACCAATTTTATTCCAATCGGCCAAAGGGGGGCGCTATACGAAGCGTCTGAAAATTCAAACTTCAAACGGGCATAAGTCATGACTCGTTTCGTTTGAAGACATGCAACTTGTTACACGCGTGCTTTGACTCAAGCGGAAGACATCTGTGTCGTTGTTAAGTAAGCTCCGCCCTTCGATTTTCCGCCAATTTGAGCAGTTTGTAAAACGCGTAAACCCGCTTTTAATCTGGAATTTTCGCGTCACGTGCACAAAACTTTTTTTACGTGAACTTTGGACCGATATCTAAAGATCTGTCAGATCGGATTTCTTTAACATTGAAACATGCTTTTTTAAATAATTCAAACAATATTGCATTTTTATGCAAATTATTCTTCTGCCTCTAAAACATACATGCAAAGTCACATTTTCATGACAAAATAGTGTAGAGGGTTAGTTCAAATATCACTGAAACTAATCTTACCCCAAATGGCCAAAGGGGGACGCTATATAATTTTGAGCAGTTTGTAAAACACTTAAACCCGTTTTTATTCTAGGATTTTTTTTGCAATTTGCATGAAACATTCTACACGCAATCTAAGGACCTTTATCTAACATGCCTATGAAGTGCACACAAAAAAATTATAAAATAATAATAATAAATATAGCTGCAAGCAGCGATAAAGTATCCAAAGCCAAAAACACCTCAAATCATGAACACAGCCTGGGATGTGCGTGAAATCTTGCAAGCACATTCCCAATAGGTCAAGGAACAGATACCAACCTTCTCACATTGGCCTGTTATAGCGCCACCAGCGGGTCAACTTTTGCATAACACATTTTTGGAACAAAATGGACCAATCTTTGACGTCAGTAACGTCAAAGAGAGCACTGCCTGCGATCTTGACATTTTGTGCTTTTATAGCCATTGTTTTCTGGCTTGAAGCGAGCCCACAATTGTTTCGAAGGAACAATATTTTTCTAGTTGTGGGCTCGCCTGGAAGGCGAGCACACGTATGTTATCTTCATTATTGTGGGCTCGCCTGGAAGGCGAGCACACGTATGTTATCTTCATTATTTATTTGTTTATCTATCAGTCAGTATCTCCTCAAAACTTTGGCGCGCTTCATCTCTTAAACGCTTACACCTTTCAACACCATTCAAATTTTTATGTGTTCAGCTTACTGAGGACACGTGTGCTTGTACTTTTGGTTTTGAAATGTTTTGTAGTATAAATATAAAAAAATAAAAATGTTTAACTTTAAGCACCCAATGCATTTCCAATGGGTTTAGTGAGTGGGGACAGAGTGGAGAGAAGGATAATAGACCCATGTTTATGTTAAGGCGCTGTGGCTGCAGTGTTCACACTTCAGATATGCTATCTATATCATTGCGTTCACACAGGTCTGCTCTCTGATTTGATCCAAATGTCTAAGCTGTGTGATGTATAAAACTATAGTTATAGTTAAAACTATAAATAAATGTCCCTCTCCACTCTACTGATTACACAGCTGTGATCAAGAATCAAGTCCGGGCGATGGGATGTAAATCCCATAGCCATATATCCTAGAGCCCGCAGGGACAGTCAGCCATATTAGTGGTTGTTGTTGGTTGTCAGGGAGATATCAAAACCAATGCATTTCCAAGTCAGATCCACAAACACAATAAAAGCCATGCTCCACTCCTCAGTCTGGAGTGGCCACATAGAAGAACGCCTTGGTTATAGACATAGTGGAGGACAGATGTGATCTGGGATTGTTAGCCTACAGTATATGCACTCAATATACTCCACTACAGTTGGAGTCCATTTGACAGTTGCTGGTTCCCAAACACAGAATCAAAAATGTAGATCTAGAACACATAGAATATGTACAGTACAGTAAGGTTCAGTAGAGTACAGTAAAAGTACAGTAAGGTTCAGTAGAGTACAGTAAAGTACAGTAAGGTACAGAAAGGTACAGTACAGAAAGGTACAGTAGAGTACAGTACAGTAAGGTACAGTAAAGTACAATACAGTACAGTAAGGTACAGTAGAGTACAGTAAAGTACAATAAAGTACAGTAAAGTAGAATAAAGTACACTAAGGTACAGTGGAGTACAGTAAAGTACAGTAGAGTACAGTAAAGTACAGTATAGTAAGGTACAGTAGAGTACAGTACAGTAAGGTACAGTACGGTACAGTAAAGTACAGTAAGTTACAGTAGAATACAGTAAAGTACAGTAGAGTACAGTAAAGTACAGTAAGTTACAGTACAGTACAGTACAGTACAGTACAGTACAGTAAGGTGCAGTACAGTATAGTAAGGTACAGTACAATACTGTAAGGTACTGTACCTTACAGTACCTTAAAGTATCCTATTTGTTGGGTTGGAAGCGAGCCCACACTGTTTCGAAGGAACAGTATTTCTAGTTGTGGGCTCGCAGAAGGCGAGTCCAGCTTGTTATACCCCAGTTTATATTTATTCTTTAAAACTTCCAAGGGTCCGACCACTTTCTTCGGCATCTTTCAACTCCCTCACACTGTGTGCTACAAACTTCGTTCCAACTTCAACATGTTCAGCTTTCTACAGTGATGTGTGCTTGTACTTTTCTTTTCAAAATATTTCATATTTTCGGAAATATTTAACTTTTAAACTTTTATTTTTCCTCCTTATAATGGGAGTCTATGCAAAAAAGTGCCCACTTTTCTGGTGCAAATTCTTTGTGCTCTTATAACTCTTTCATACTTTAACATAAAAACTTCGTTCCAACTTTGAAATGTTCAGCAAGGTTTGAAGTTTCATTGTTTTCGAAATTATTTAAAAGTTTATACTGTTTGAAATATTTAACTTTATTCATAAATCTTTCATCCCATAGAGAATGAATGGGATCTGACTTTAACATTTTTACTTTTTCACTAAACTTTATAGCCTCATTACTCTGGCATACGTAGGAACGCGATTCAAACTTGAAAAACGCTCACACGCTTTTGGACTTCATCGTGGTTCAAACGGTATTCGAAAACGTCATACCGTTCTTCCACAATCGCAGTCCAAAGGTAGAGTGTTTTGGGGTATTTTGGGGATATTTTTGGCGGGAAAACCAGTCCTAGAGTGTAGCTAGAGTGTGGGAGACTTGTTCTTAAAGTAATGAAGTTCTCTGAACGAATCGTCCTCACGGCCAGAATATTTAAAATGTATGCATGTTTTTTGGCACGTTTGTAGCCACGCTCGTCGTGTTTCGTAAAGTGCAACTAAAATAAAACAGAGACTTACAGAATTTCATCTATGGCCCTCTGAGTGCCGGGTCGCGCCTCAGACGCCCCATTCACCTCAAGTCATTTTTTTTCTGGTTTTCGGAATTTTTTTATTTTCCCCCAAACATTTCTAGCTTGCTCTCATGCGCACATTATTGATCCTTTTAACATCAGAATCGCAATGTTCGTAGAGCCACTCACCGAGCCACTCCCCGAGCAAAGACTATGTGTTTTCAACTTTTCGTGTTTCCGGGAGAGCGATCAGTTCGTACACTTGCGCTCCCTATTCAAACCAATGGATATGGCCCATATCTTGAACAAACAGTTCTACAGCTCAGAAGCAAAGGTGCTCCTTATTAACTTTAATTACAGTGCTGAGTCAGTGGTCTCACATGATTTACAAGCTCACAATAAGTTGCACTGTGTAACTTTGTCAGCTTGTAGATCGGCTATTTATCTGGTTCTCAAAGTGTGGTCCAGGGAACACATGGACGCACGGTCGCACGCACGCATGTATGCACACATACACATGCACACACACACGCACGCACACGCGCACACACACACACACACACACACACACACACACACACACACACACACACACACACACACACACACACACACACACAGTCACTTCCACATGATTGGTAGATCTAATTCTAAAACCAGTCCCATCCCAATGATTTTTAGATCTAATTCCATCGGCAGTTCCAAACCATAATTTGTAGCTCTAAATCCATCACCTGTCACATCCACATGATTTGTAGATCTAATTCTAAAACCAGTCCCATCCCCATGATTTTTAAATCTAATTCCATCGGCAGTTCCATACCATAATTTGTAGCTCTAAATCCATCACCTGTCACATCCACATGATTTGTAGATCTAATTCTAAAACCTGTCACATCCACATGATTTGTAGATCTAATTCTAAAACCAGTCCCATCCCCATGATTTGTAGATCTAATTTGTAGATCTAATTCCATCGGCAGTTCCATACCATAATTTGTAGCTCATCCACATGATTTGTAGATCTAATTCTAAAACCAGTCACATCCACATGATTTGTAGATCTAATTCTAAAACCAGTCCCATCCCCATGATTTGTAGATCTAATTTAATCGGCAGTTCCATACCATAATTTGTAGCTCTAAATCCATCACCTGTCTCATCCACATGATTTGTAGATCTAATTCTAAAACCAGTCACATCCTCATGATTTGTAGATCTAATTCTAGAACCAGTCCCATCCCCATGATTTGTAGATCTAATTCCATCGGCAGTTCCATACCAATTTTCAAAAAACTTTTTTTTTTCAAGAATTTTTTTTTTTCAATTTTTTTTTTTTTAGAAATTCTGTTCAAAAAAAAAAAAATTTCAAAAAAGATTTTTTTTCAAAAAAATTTTTTTTCAATTTTTTTCAAAAAACTTTTTTTCAAATTTTATTTTTTTTCAAAAAAAAATATTTTTTCAAAAAAAAAAATTTCAGAAATCTTTTTTTTTTCAAAAAACTTTTTTCAAAAAAAATATTTTTTCAAAAAAAAAATTTTTACACCCTTGCGCTTAAATGCATTTTCTACTATTACTTCATAACAGTTTCGAGCGAGCCCACGCAGTTTCTGCAGGAACTGCTTTTCTAGTTTATTTCTATATTATACTAGTCAGTATCTCCTCAAAACTTTGGCGCGCTTCATCTCTTAAACGCTTACACCTTTCAACATCATTCAAATTTTTATGTGTTCAGCTTACTGAGGACAAGTGTGCTTGTATTTTTGGTTTTGAAATGTTTTGTAGTATAAATATAAAAAAATAAAAATGTTTAACTTTAAGCACCCAATGCATTTCCAATGGGTTTAGTGAGTGGGGACAGAGTGGAGAGAAGGATAATAGACCCATGTTTATGTTAAGGCGCTGTGGCTGCAGTGTTCACACTTCAGATATGCTATCTATATCATTGCGTTCACACAGGTCTGCTCTCTGATTTGATCCAAATGTCTAAGCTGTGTGATGTATAAAACTATAGTTATAGTTAAAACTATAAATAAATGTCCCTCTCCACTCTACTGATTACACAGCTGTGATCAAGAATCAAGTCCGGGCGATGGGATGTAAATCCCATAGCCATATATCCTAGAGCCCGCAGGGACAGTCAGCCATATTAGTGGTTGTTGTTGGTTGTCAGGGAGATATCAAAACCAATGCATTTCCAAGTCAGATCCACAAACACAATAAAAGCCATGCTCCACTCCTCAGTCTGGAGTGGCCACATAGAAGAACGCCTTGGTTATAGACATAGTGGAGGACATATGTGATCTGGGATTGTTAGCCTACAGTATATGCACTCAATATACTCCACTACAGTTGGAGTCCATTTGACAGTTGCTGGTTCCCAAACACAGAATCAAAAATGTAGATCTAGAACACATAGAATATGTACAGTACAGTAAGGTTCAGTAGAGTACAGTAAAAGTACAGTAAGGTTCAGTAGAGTACAGTAAAGTACAGTAAGGTACAGAAAGGTACAGTACAGAAAGGTACAGTAGAGTACAGTACAGTAAGGTACAGAAAAGTACAATACAGTACAGTAAGGTACAGTAGAGTACAGTAAAGTACAATAAAGTACAGTAAAGTAGAATAAAGTACAGTAAGGTACAGTGGAGTACAGTAAAGTACAGTAGAGTACAGTAAAGTACAGTATAGTAAGGTACAGTAGAGTACAGTACAGTAAGGTACAGTACGGTACAGTAGAGTACAGTATAGTATAGTACAGTAAGGTACAGTACAGTACAGTAAGGTACAGTAGAGTACAGTACAGTAAGGTACAGTAGAGTACAGTAAAGTACAGTAAGTTACAGTAGAATACAGTAAAGTACAGTACAGTAGAGTACAGTAAAGTACAGTAAGTTACAGTACAGTACAGTACAGTACAGTACAGTACAGTACAGTAAGGTGCAGTACAGTATAGTAAGGTACAGTACAATACTGTAAGGTACTGTACCTTACAGTACCTTAAAGTATCCTATTTGTTGGGTTGGAACCGAGCCCACACTGTTTCGAAGGAACAGTATTTCTAGTTTATTTATTTATCTATCAGTCAGTATCTCCTCAAAACTTTGGCGCGCTTCATCTCTTAAACGCTTACACCTTTCAACACCATTCAAATGTTTATGTGTTCAGCTTACTGAGGACACGTGTGCTTGTATTTTTCGTTTTGAAATGTTTTGTAGTATAAATATAAAAAAATTTAAATTTTTAACTTTAAGCACCCAATGCATTTCCAATGGGTTTAGTGAGTGGGGACAGAGTGGAGAGAAGGATAATAGACCCATGTTTATGTTAAGGCGCTGTGGCTGCAGTGTTCACACTTCAGATATGCTATCTATATCATTGCGTTCACACAGGTCTGCTCTCTGATTTGATCCAAATGTCTAAGCTGTGTGATGTATAAAACTATAGTTATAGTTAAAACTATAAATAAATGTCCCTCTCCACTCTACTGATTACACAGCTGTGATCAAGAATCAAGTCCGGGCGATGGGATGTAAATCCCATAGCCATATATCCTAGAGCCCGCAGGGACAGTCAGCCATATTAGTGGTTGTTGTTGGTTGTCAGGGAGATATCAAAACCAATGCATTTCCAAGTCAGATCCACAAACACAATAAAAGCCATGCTCCACTCCTCAGTCTGGAGTGGCCACATAGAAGAACGCCTTGGTTATAGACATAGTGGAGGACAGATGTGATCTGGGATTGTTAGCCTACAGTATATGCACTCAATATACTCCACTACAGTTGGAGTCCATTTGACAGTTGCTGGTTCCCAAACACAGAATCAAAAATGTAGATCTAGAACACATAGAATATGTACAGTACAGTAAGGTTCAGTAGAGTACAGTAAAAGTACAGTAAGGTTCAGTAGAGTACAGTAAAGTACAGTAAGGTACAGAAAGGTACAGTACAGAAAGGTACAGTAGAGTACAGTACAGTAAGGTACAGTAAAGTACAATACAGTACAGCAAGGTACAGTAGAGTACAGTAAAGTACAATAAAGTACAGTAAAGTAGAATAAAGTACAGTAAGGTACAGTGGAGTACAGTAAAGTACAGTAGAGTACAGTAAAGTACAGTATAGTAAGGTACAGTAGAGTACAGTAAGGTACAGTACGGTACAGTAGAGTACAGTATAGTATAGTACAGTAAGGTACAGTACAGTACAGTAAGGTACAGTAGAGTACAGTACAGTAAGGTACAGTAGAGTACAGTAAAGTACAGTAAGTTACAGTAGAATACAGTAAAGTACAGTACAGTAGAGTACAGTAAAGTACAGTAAGTTACAGTACAGTACAGTACAGTACAGTACAGTACAGTAAGGTGCAGTACAGTATAGTAAGGTACAGTACAATACTGTAAGGTACTGTACCTTACAGTACCTTAAAGTATCCTATTTGTTGGGTTGGAAGCGAGCCCACACTGTTTCGAAGGAACAGTATTTCTAGTTTTAATTGGAATCCTGAAATGTAACATTTTGATTTCATTTCAAACACATTTAATTATATAGCCATGTTAACTTTATGAACTTAAATACAAATACATTGGACATAAAAAAAATACATTTTAATACTACTCTACTAGTCATTAAGCTACTAATATAGACTGAAGGAATTAAAGCAGGTCATGTTTGGAATTGTAACAGGTGAAATCAATTATATTTCAATATTCCGGTATTAACCTGTGGGCCGCATTAAGTGAAGGTGGGGGCCGCATGTGGCCCCCGGGCCGCCAGTTGCCCATGTATGGCCTAAAGCATAACCATCACCACCTAGAAGAATATTGTCTGGTCTCCTAATTGCCTCATCGATTATTGATTGATCAGAATTCCACGACAACATGAAAACATTTCTGACTGCTAAACTAGAGACAGAGAGAGAGACAGAGAGAGGCCTCACAGAAATATATAGGAGTGGAGGTCATTATGTTGCAAGCTATCAGTTCAGGCTGGAATGTCTGAGTGTGAGCATGCGTTTGCACATTATGTGTGTTTGTGTGCACGTGCGTGTGTGCACATGAACTGCACAGTTGTAGAAAATGGAAAATTCCCTAACTCTCTCTCTCTCTCTGTGTGTGTGTGTGTGTGTGTGTGTGTGTGTGTGTGTGTGTGTGTGTGTGTGTGTGTGTGTGTGTGTGTGTGTGTGTGTGTGTAGTGGCGTCAATTCAGAAAAAAGTAACAACATGACTGGTGTCTTGCACGCGCGCGCGTGCAAGACACCAGTCATGTTGCCATACCTTAGCAACAGGCATGATACATTTATTTTAAGAAGTACATTCTATTTTTCCGCCCAAAATGTCTATGGTTTCTTGGGCTGGATATGGCAGCCTGGAACAGTTGTTCAAGTGCAGCTAAACTTGACATAATATAGTAAACGTGCCACAATTAACAATAATGAATTGCAGCTGACCTGCGGAACCTGGGAATATACTATTCTGTCAAGATAGGGAGAATAAAAGTGTGGAGAATATAATTATAATACCTTGTTAAATTTTGCATTTGTAGTTATTTTTTATGTAATTTAACAACATAACCAGCACAGATAGACATTGAGACATTCATGGATTTATATTTTAAAGTAACTTGTATTCTCCCCCCTGGACCCAGGGTATGGCAGCTGCATACCCCTGCCATACCCAATTGACGCCCCTGTGTGTGTGTGTGTGTCTCGCGCTGTAGGACAGTGGAGAGGTGCTGTGGACCCGCAGCAGAGAAAGACCCTTCTTCTCCTCTCCAAACGTGTCGTCTGGTGGTCTGGTTGTGGTGGGCTCTGTGGACGGCAACATCTGCTGCTTCACCAGCACAGGCACCCTGGTGAGAAGGACCCCTGACGGCTGTTGTTTTGTTGCTGTCAGGCAGAAACCTTGCATCTCCATATTTCAACTGTTCATGTTCTTTCTTTTTGTTCTTCGCTCCTATCTCACATCAAAGCTGCCCCCACCCTAAAATCACTCAAAACCCACCTTTTCAGCTGTGTGTTCCCTACCCAATTCCCATTTGTTTGTGGTTGCCCCTGCAGGGCAACCAGACTAGTACTTGTCCGACTTTATTCCTTCCATCCAGCTTTCCATCTTTCTAAATAAACCTTTTACCACGCTACTCCTCCCACAGTTTTGGTGGCACGCACTCGGGCCATAATGTCAAATCGACTGGCGTTTTTTGTGTGTCCGAGGCCTTGGAGGTTAAAGGCTCTAACAGAGTCCAGGGTGAAGAGATATTCACTTCACCACGTTGTAGTTTCCTAGCTGTCACCTAGGCTTTGTTATGTATTTTTAGGTGATAGCTAGAAAACGACACCGCGGTGAAGTGAATAGCTCTTCACCGTGGACTCTGAAAGAGGCTTAAGAAGTGTCTTCTTGCTCAGGGACACTACAGTACAAGTATAAGATATGTTTAAAACACACCAAACTGCTCTTTCTCCTCTTGAAGCATTTTGTACAAGTACACTTTTATAAGTATAAATAATGGCACAAGTGGTTAATAACCAATTCACACATATTCTTTGGTTGTTGATTTCAGTCATTTGGGTTACATAAGTCAGCATGTCTTCTATGAAAACAGCAAACATCTGTGCAGCAAACAGCCTATCTACAATATCACAAGAAATTGCAGATAGGCTATCTTCATTTTTTTAAGATTAGAGCATTTGAAGTGGTCAAAGCATTTTCCATCAAACCCCATAGTGGTCTCGGATATTTCATAAAAGCAAACGTGTAAAGCCTTCGTCTGTCATTTCTTCACCTGGTTGGCAGTATGTGTAGAACAATCCATACTATAATTAGAGAGGTCAGTCAGTAGGTCAGTCACACAATGCATTATTTATTCACTCGCTTCAGCGACTGCTCCCAAAATTTAACATGGCATTGGCCATTAGCATTATACACACGGTGACGGAGCCCGAATTAAAATCTTCCCAAATTCAACCTATTTATTAGCGTTTCTTCACCACTTCTGTTCAACTATACAGCCTGTTGTCAGGGTTACGGTCCGTTCCTCCAGGCCATGAGATCTGTAGCCCCGGGCCCACACACACCTCTCTCACAGTTAGGAATGTTGCAGTGACGAGTCTCTCTCTCTCTCTCTCTCTCTCTCTCTCTCTCTCTCTCTATGCATGGGTCACGCATGCACCGGGTGATGTGTGTCTCATCTTCCAACGGGTATGGAAAAATTATGTGGAGCAAGCACATACATCCCCATACTTATATTCACCTAATTTTGCTGTTAAATTATTTGTATCCATCATAAATATACTCTCCTCCATGAGCTGCTCCTTACATTATGATGCTCCCACATATTCTCACGCACGCACCAGTTACAGTTACTTTCCCCATAACCCACACTCTGCACATATTTTGCAGCACATATCTTCGAACGGGTAAGGTCTAGTAATATTAAAACTTCATATCGTGTTATTTGTTTAGGAAACACAAATCACATATTAGGACTTGGCCATACACAAATTCTTTACAGCTGTGTGAGATTTAATTTGGCTTTAATCCATGTTTTTCCGCAGGTTTGGGAATTCCTGACCAAAGGGCCGGTGTTCTCGTCGCCGTGCTTCACGGTAGACCAGCGCAGGGCGCTGTGTGGATCCCACGACGGCAGCTTGTACTGTCTGGACTGCAGCGACGGCTCCCTGGTCTGGAGCTTCCACACCTCGGCTAAGGTCTACTCCAGTCCCTGTGTGCTGCTGGACGCTGCCTCTGCCTCCTGGCTGGTGGCCCTGGCCTCCACAGACGGGACCGTCTGGCTCCTGGACGCAGAGAAGGGAACGCTGGCGGCCTCGCTGACTCTCCCCGGAGAGCTGTTCTCTTCCCCTGTGGCGTGGGGGCGCTCCCTTGTGGTGGGGTGTCGCAACGACAATGTGTACTGTATGGAGTTGACTGTCGGCAGCGAATCGCTGAGGAACAGCTGAGCTGAGAGATTCCTTTTGGTAGTGATGATAATGCCTTATGTATTACTATTTTTGCAGTCAGCAAAATGGAGTGTTTCTCAATCTTTTTAATTTCAAGGATGGCCAGTTTGTTGTGGATTATATTAGGCCACGGGCCCACAGACCTTTGATACTTTGTTTTTCAACTCTGGGATCCAAATCTACACTGTAAAATCTTCAGTGCCAATTGAACTCAGACTGTATACAAATGGAACCAAATGGAACGTCATAGAGCCATAAGGGTCCATTTGGTTCTATCAGCCATTTGGCTGGGGACCCCCTGGCTGGAACCTCAAGCACCCCTGGGGTTTCCCGGACTCCACTTTGAGAACCACTGAAATATATACTTAAAACAAAAAGTCTGACTATATGGTGTTCCCACTACTTTCTCCAATGAGTTCATTAAAAGTTTCAGAAATAAAAAAAATGAGCCAAATCAGTGGACAGGCCTTCAGGTTCAGACATCAGTATTTAATTTACATTATTCATAACATTTGCATCTCTTAAGAATTTCTCATGAATACCCTCTAAGTTTAACAAAAAAAAAAAAAAAGTGCAATTATTACCAAACTTTTTTTCTTGTCTTTTTTTCTTTTCGTTTTGTTACATACAACACTGTGTACACTACACTATTGTGCACGACCAAAGTTAAAAACAAAAAAATGACAAAAGTGACTTCTCCTTAATCAGTAAGCCTGAGTTATACTTGGTGGCGCGACACTGACGCTGCAACCAAGCATAAATCACCCTTTCCTTAAGGTGGCCCCGGTCACTGACCGAGGCCTGGGGTAAATCCTGCCTCTTACATACGTACATACTTACTTACTTACATACATACAGATCGTTACACTGAGGAGTGAAGAGAGTTTTGTGATTTGGAGATGAGAACACGCTGGCCTTCCTTTAGTAGCAGGAACTAGGGCTGTCACAATTATTACATAATCGTCTAATCGTGATTATTTGACATAATCGTGATTATCTTTCATAATCGTCAAAATCGTTTCCAGTCAAAAAATAGTGGAAATAGCAGATCTACAAGCTCACAACGCGTCGCATCGCGACGCGTTGTGAGCTTGTAGATCGGCTATTTCCACTATCAATGTTCTTTTTTAAGTATAAAGTTGTCAAATATGTCAGTAATTTCTTTGTATATTTAGGTTATGTGTCATATCTACCATGTGCAACTTCAAAGCCTAAAAGCCAAACAGAAATGTAATTGTCAACGACAAAAACACAATTAAATCGTTAATCGCAATTATTTGAGAGAAAATCAATCGTCATGTAAAATGTCATAATCGTGACAGCCCTAGCAGGAACACACCGTCCTACCAAAGCCAACAGGATCAACATCACACTTCCGTCAAACCGTCTGGGCAGAATATATATATTCTACCCATCTCTATATTGTTTTGTTGTTGTAAATGAATCATTGATCATTGCTACAGCAATGGTTTTCAACCCTTCTCATATCAAGGTCCATTATCTATTCGGCATTGGAGCCACGGACCACCATTTGATGAGCTTTAGCCTCTCAGACCCAAAACGTTGAATATTTTGTTATCGTTGGATAGGACTTTGTCCATGCTGTATTGATGCGGTACCATAGAAGAGATGATAACGTTGATCAAAAATAACAATAAAATAACAATCCTTCTACACTCTCTAATTGTGTAGACTTCTTGTAAATTAAGTGATGCAGATGTTTAACAATAATTTAAATCTTGAGAGCGTAAAATGAAACCGTTTCATTTTACACTTCTCAAGAGTTATAGATATAAGGCTTCATTTGGTTACCAATAGGCTATATGCACATACGCCATTTTGTTCTATTTCCGGGTGTCTTTCGACTTCCTTCACAGGTGTTACTGATGATACTAATTAAGGCTCTGTTTGATTTATTGTACAGTGGTGCTTTCATTTCAAGGACCCCCATAACTCTGTACAAATGGAATCAACAAATGGAAGCAAATGGACCCTTGCAGGTCCATTTTCTTCCATTTGTACACTCTCAGAGTTACACACCTGTATGGGGACATTTGGAACCCACTCAAGGACACTTGAGACCCACTGGTGTAGCAGAGTGTTTCCAGTGAGCCAACATGCACAATATCAGCACCCTGACTCTGACCAGAATGGAACACACCCTTCATTCATCAAATCATCGGTAACACTTGTGAAGGAAGTCGAAAGACACCCGGAAGTAGAACAAAATGGTGGTGGTTGGAGCTTGTTGATCTGCTACGTTTGAATTTGAATCCTGAAAAGCAACAGTTTTGGACATACGAGGTTTCCACCCGACAGAGACGACTCATGAGAAGGATGAGGGCCTAATATGCTATGCCTACAAACCATGTGTTACGGCAGGACAGCTACGAGAATTGTTATGTTACAGGAAGCAGTAGGGCTGGGCAATGAACCAAAAAAGATTATCGAAACTCATGTTTAAAACCCATTTAGGCCTAGAATTATTGAATGCTTTAGTTTAACCAGTGAAAAATAGCAGATAAAAATATCTTTGAATATATATTATTAAAGCAAACGTCTATAACTCAAATTTTGCTTCTAGGGGGTTCCTGGAACTAAATATTTTGAGATGGGGGTCCGTGGCCAAAAAAATATGAGTTTGGGGGTCCTTCACATGAAAAGGTTTGAGAACCACTGACATGGTAGTCTCTCAGGAACAGAATAACTGAGCTCCAGTTGAAGTGAAAAGGACCTTTTCTTTGACGATGGCTGGCCAGATTGCTGATATAGAAACATAGGGTTTTTCAAAAAATCTTCGAAGGATTCAAAAGACGCTTATAGAATTGGGTCAAAATTATAATTTTCACGGTTTTTCAAAAATAGCAGATCTACAAGCTTGCAGCGCGGCACTCGGTGCCGCGCTGTGAGCTTGTATATCTGCTATTTTTCAATAGTTAAAGCATAAAATAATGATACACAATATAGTGTACCCGTTTTGAATGGGTTAACAACCAATAAACGACCTATAGCTGAATAATCAAGGAGCAAGGGTCTTTCTTATTTGTTTTCCTACTGTATATATCAATGAATTAACATGAAAACATTATCGTAAGGGGATTTTCTATAATCGACTAAATCGATTGGCCTGATCTGATTAACCACTTGACCATGCTGTCAGCCAATCTGCATGCCCACGGTAGCATCGTATCGTGCTGTGTGAGCTTGTAGATCTGCCATTTGACATCATTCACAAGAATCATTCATTAAATAAAAGTTTGAAATAATCGTGTCATTGATTTGAAGTCATATCGCCCAGCCCTAGCAAGCAGGTAGTCTCTCTTTTAATAGCAAAAGCAAAAAGAATAAATAAATAAAATCCAAATTACGTTACCACAGAATAAGTGAAAGTAATGTGCAATTCACAGTTAAATGCCCAATAACACTTGTGGTCTTCAATGCTGTGTTTTCAGTGCACCCACCATGTGATTTGACAGATAATAATAATTATTATTTTTTTGTCGCAGAGTTTGACTTATACAAACAAGATTCTAATAACTTCATCATGGCAAATTGTAATCAAAGCGTCTTTGACAGCTGTCACAGTCATCACGGACACAGTGAGAGTTATTAGGCTAAGTACAGGTTTTCGAATACGAGTAATAAAAAAAAAAAGGCTTTAGTTTTTGTACATCACAAACGAGGCTCAGAGGAGGGATACAGTGTCTGTTGTTTCAACAATACGTTGTAAATCTGTCAGTTGAAATATCACCAAGGAGACAACGTAACGGAGAAGGCGCTTTTAACATTTCTGCGGTGCTGATACGAGGAAGAAAAGTGTGATTTCTGCTTTTCTACCGCAAATAGCCGATCTACAAGCCCACAACGCGTCGCAGTACGACGCATTTTGAGCTTGCATATCGGTCATTTTCATTACGCGACACTGCCACGCAACTACAGTAAGTATAAATGGCCCCTTAGCGAGGGTGGTTTGTGGTGTCGGGGTATTGTCAGCCCTTTTCCAACACTGCTCTGCAAGCTCTCCTCTGTCAGATAAACACAGAGCCTGTTCTATTTCAGAATACCATTTCTACTTCTCCTTCTTTGTCGATGAATGCGTGTTCGTAACTGCGTTGTGTTTTATAGCGCATGACCTATTTACAACCACGGTGATCGCCATTGGCTATAAAAGCGAGGAGGGTGGGGGGTGAGTTGGCTGTTGCAATTGGTCAGTCACGGCACCTCGTCATTGGCTGGCTGAAAGGGTCTCGCTTGTCCCTGACTGCTGCAGCGTGTTTTGGTGTCGACCGCCGCCACCTTTAGTTACGCCTCTACTGTATTGTCCTGCTGGGACGTGATGCTTTAATGTGTTTTGTATACAGTTAAGTGCATGCTTGCCAGTAGTTGCTTATGTATACATGTGTAACACTTTAACTTGATATTACAGTACATAATGCCAGCCAGTGTATGGTTATTAGGGTTGCTGGAGGATGAGAGCTTTGTTCCACAGGGTAGAGGGTCTGAGATGTGGAATTTGGAAGGAGGGGGGGGGGGGATTGATGTGAGTGTTCACGCGTGGGTCAGTGTGCAGTCTGGGTTACAAGCCCCAGAGGTGGGTGGTGGTGGTGGTGGGGGGTCCGGGGTGAGATGTTCTTTTGGGGGTGGTGTTACTTGATGATCTGCGGGCAGTCGCTCCAGGCTTTGGCCTTGCGTTTGGCCAGGGCCAGCCAGGCCGGCTCCGTGGACCCCAGGGGAGAGTCGGTGGAGGGGAAGCGCTTGGAGACCTCCTTCACGGACGGCGGTGACGGCGTGGAATCCGCTATCTCCACTGAAAAGGCAGGAAGAGGAGCGTCAGTCAGGATCTGAACTAAATGACAAGCATGCTCTTTTAACTACTTTCAACCTGCTGGCGCTCCTATGGGCATTTGCACCATTTTTTACAATGGAAATTACAGAATGCGCCTGAAAATCTCGAATGGTGTAACCACATTCAAAGAGAAATATATTGAATACTTTATCCACTTGAAGTGACTCATACATTTAATTTCTTTTAACTTTATTTTAAAATATAATTATCCACCTCTTTCCGTGAGAATTTACTGTTAAACTTCAGTGATTCTATTTGGATTAGTTATAATGTAAATTGACATTTTCTGCTGAGCAGATTTGGCTAAATTAAGCTACTAACACCTGCCTGTATAAACCTGTAGGCTATATTAACCTGCTGGAAGGTAAACAGTTAATCTCTTTGGCAAAAATAGCTGATCTACACGCTCACATTGTGTGGCTATTTTTCGGGGGATGAAAGCCCCATAATAAGGATGCTGGGGTTCAAATGTTTAAAAGTATAAGAAAATATTACAATAATAGTGTGCTTATCCACCTATATACCTGTATACCTGTAAGATAAACAATATTTACATATACTTAACTTATATAATGATTATTCATTTCATGTGTGCTTATTAGTCTAATTGTCTGTTAATTTATATTGATAATGAGCACCTTATCGATCCTGCTTATTGAGCCAGGCTTTTATCGAGCCCACTATTGAGGGCTTTCTAATATTTTGCGGAAAGATGTGAGACGACAAATTCTGAACCTAACTGGTATCTTTTTTTATTGGCCAGTTGTTGTGACTTTTGAGTTTGTGTCTGACCACCATCTATGAAGACGACACATATTATCATTAAAACAATCAATCATTAGTGTGCAATAACTGTAATCATTTCTTGATCACCTCTTGTCTCGATTGTTGAAACATGACCTCATGGGCCGCTATGCTCGATAACAAGCTTGATAAGCCCAAAGCTTATTGATACTGGGTACTCAATACATTTGTTATCAAGTTTACAGTGGGCCCTTGTTTCGAGCTCCATCCCAGCGGCGTCTGCTGTCGGAAATAAAAATATGAACCTTTCAAAGTTGCGTGTTTCATATAGCCGGGGACCCACAAGCCCAAGCTCAAGGAATAGGGTAGGACCTGTGATTTTCTGCCGTACTTTTTATTTCTGTTTTATCTATTAGTTTGGTCATTAAGGTCCACAGAATGAGAGGCCTGCTCTGAAAAAAAAGTTATAGCCATTTGTATATTCACTGTCCCATAGACTCCACTAGAAATATTAAAAAAATAAAAAAAACATCTGCTTTAAGTAGCATGTGAGGGGTCAAACTAGGGGTTCTTCATGATTCTGAATCCATTGCAAGCATTTGTTTTGCATGAAAAACATTCCTTGGGTTAACTTTCGCCAGCCCAAAACTGTGAAAAGTGGGAAAAAAGTGATGACTCATCATTTTTCACAGTTTTGGGTGGCTGAAATCTAGCCCAAGGAATGTTTTTCATGCAAAAGAAATGCTTGCAATGGATTCAGAATCATGAAGAACCCCTAGTTGGACCCCTCACATGCTAATTAAAGCAGACATTTTTTATTTTTCTAAATATTTCTAGTGGAGTCAATGGGACAGTGAATATACAAATGGCCATAACTATTTTTCACGATGTTCCCAGCAGAGCAGGCCTCTCGTTCTGTGGAACTTAATGACCAAACTAATAGATAAAACTGAAATAAAAAGTACGGCAGAAAATCCAAGGTCCCCTCCCATTTTGGTGACTGGGTCCCCCCCCGGCTAATAGGCATTATGCACTGGTGTCTGCCCTGGCCACACGGATAGCCGCGAATCATAGATTATAGTATGCCCTCAAAAAAAGTCTAGAACTCACCACTGCTCCATCCCTGACTAAAAGTCATACCATATTATGTCAGGGAGTCGCTCTCCATTCCGACATGTCGCCACTCTGAAATTGGGTATATGCATATACGCCATTTTGTTCTACTTCCGGGTGTCTTTCGACTTCCTTCACAGGTGTTACTGATGATACTAATTAAGGTTCTGTTTTATTTATTGTACAGTGGTTCTTTAATTTCAAGGACCCCCATAAACTCTGTACAAATGGAATCACAACAAATGGAAGCAAATGGACCCTTGCAGGTCCATTTGCTTCCATTTGTACACTCTCAGAGTTACACAGTCACACCTGTATGGGGACATTTGGAACCCACTCAAGGACACTTTGAGACCCACTGGTGTAGCAGAGTGTTTCCAGTGAGCCAACATGCACAATAGCAGCACCCTGACTCTGTTTGACCAGAATGGAACAGAGCCTTCATTAGTATCATCAGAAACACCTGTGAAGGAAGTCGAAAGACACCCGGAAGTAGAACAAAATGGCGTATGTGCATATACCCTGGCGACACTCCCATAGGGGTTAAGTTTAGGGTTAGGGTTAGAGATAGAGATAGGGTTAGTGTCGGAATGGAGACATGTCGAAAAGGAGACGTCATTATGGTAGTTAATGAAATAAATGTCAAATAATACTGTTAAAGAAATTGTCAAACATTGTGCTAATCCTGTTGGACTAAATTGTGGTCTGTATTTATATTTAATTGATTGATCTTCAATTTACTTAAAGGAGGACTTTGCCACTTTTAAACCCATCTTCATATAATAGGTCCTCACTAATGTTCATAATAAAATAGCACAATTCTTTTCTACTCGGTCCAAGTCTCCTAGGAGAGCTGTGGGAAGTTCAGAAATCCATCGTCTTGTGACATCATCATTTAAAAAAAAAAAATATATATATATGTATTATTTTATTATTGCGAGAACAATTGCTTCCACTATAACATTGCAACTTTTCAGGAGGAGAAAGCCTGCATTTTCTATTAGCTTGGATTCCCAATCGATGACGTCACAAGACGATGGGTTTCTGACCTGCCCACAACCTTCCTCTGAGGAAAAAAAAAAGAAAAAAGCTATTTTTTAGTGAGGACCAATGATATGAAGATAGGTTGGAAAAGTGGTGAAGTACTCCTTTAATTTGCTATCCATGAGTCTCTAGAATAGTACTTTGAAACAAACATGGTTTGGCGCCGCGAGGCTTCAGTGAAGAATTAGAGGTAAGGCAAAACATGAAAAAAATAAACCTCATCTCTTTTTCTAACAAAGAACCTTCTAGTTACAAAACACTGACTGTTCCACTGCATCACAGACATGCCAAAGATAAATGTGACAATGCAGTGGTGGAAAAACTACTCAAATGTTTTACTTAACCCATTCAGAACGGGTACACATTGTGTGTATCATTATTTTATGCTTTAACTATTGAAAAATAGCAGATATACAAGCTCACAGCGCGGCACCGAGTGCCGCGCTGCGAGCTTGTATATCTGCTATTTTTGAAAAATCGTGAAAATTTGAATTTTGACCAGATTCTATAAGTGTCTTTTGAATCCTTCTAAGATTTTTTTGAAAAACCTATGTTTCTGTGTCAGCAATCTGGCCACCCATCGTCAAAGAAAAGGTCCTTTTCACTCAACTGGAGCTCAGTTAGTCTGTTCTTGAGAGACTACTATGTCAGTGGTTCTCAAACCTTTTCATGTGAAGGACCCCCAAAATGATATGTATTTGGCCACGGACCCCCATCTAAAAAAAAATAGTTCCAGGGACCACCCAGAAGCAAAATTTGAGTTACAAACGTTCGCTTTGAAAATACACATATTCAAAGATTTGCACACATTTTCACGACTTTTTCAAAAATAGCAGATCTACAAGCTCACAGCGCGGCACTCGGTGCCACGCTGTGAGCTTGTATATCTGCTATTTTTCAATAGTTAAATCATAAAATAATGATACACGAAATGTGCACCCGTTCTAAATGGGTTAAGTAAATGTATCAATACCACAACATACTGTAGAAATACTCTGTTTGGGCACGGACACAACAAAATATGGTTGCCGGGTTGAGATGTAGTGGAGTAGAAGTAAAAGTATTGGAAATTGGAAATACTCAAGTAAAGTACAAATACCTCAAAGTTGTACTCAAGTACAGTACTTCAGTAAATGTACTTAGTTACTTTCCACCACTGCAACTATGGTAATTACTCACCCTTATCGGATTTCTTCACTCTCTTCAGTGAAAGATTAGAGGTAGGTAGGTAAAAAAAAAAAAAGAAAAAAACTTGGCAAATATTGAATTATGAATAAATAAGGCACAGCTTGACTGGTTCAATAGTGTGGTGGCCGTGATAACACATCACTCCAATTAACAGCAGCAGCCAATGAGGTATCTTGGTGTATATATTATACAGTACAGATCATCAGGCACATGCACACATAAGCCGGTTTTCCATACCACTTTTTAGCCCGACACTACACGACACGGCACGACACCGCACCGCACCGCATTTTTTATGTAGGTTTTCCACTACAGTACCCTCCCCTCCTCTCCTCCTCCCCTCTCCCCCTCCTCCCCTCCGCTCCCAAAATATATCGACGCCCCTTTCAACATACGGATACTCGTTCTCAGTCTGTAAACACAACGGAGATGCTAACTTGCGCTAATTATTTTTAGAGATGTGGTGGACAATGTTTTAGATGCCACACACTCACACAGGTCTTCATCGAGTCTTTACAACTATAGCGACGACTAACGTCGGGGTGAACATAGTCAAATAATAACTTTATTGGCCAAACCACACAAAGAAGAGTAGAGGCTAGTTGCGCTAGCATACATGCTAAGCTACAGTACAGTACATGTAGGCTAGCCGACACATTTGCCGTTGATAATTGCGACTCGCAACGATATAGCCTATGTCCACTGTTTGTGTTGATTAATGTTCTTGGTGCTTCGTGGTATCTCAACTGCAGGGCTGGGGAACACAATTCTTCCTAATCGTCCTCTTTATAAACAGATAAATAAAACAAACAGGCTTTGCTTTTATATTTGATTTGCAGCCGTGACTGCATACTAAAATCTGTCTCAAGTTGTTGTGTTGAAAGACACAGCTCAGCCGTGAGACTCTGTCTCTGACCAATCAGTATCAGCAGCGTGTATACGTCACTGATTTGGCCTCACTTAGCCCAGGCCGGGTCCACTCGAGAGTGGAGCCGTTTAAGTACCCCGTTAAGTACCACTTTCACACCACTCTACCCAGTTCCTTGTAGTGGAAAACCTGACACAAGTGGGCGGTGTGGTGTGGAGTGGTGTGTAGTTGGGCCTGTGGAAAACCGGCTATAGACATCAAAGGGGGCTTGAGCCCCTGCCCTTTTACCCGTCTCTAAAAAGTGCCCTCTCCAGACCATGAATGCAGTTTTTACTGAAGTGAAATAAATGCAAATGCCTTCTTTCCATGCCATATCTGAAGGCAACATTCAAGAGAATTGCCTTGTCCAAACTCTCCTGAACTTGAGTGCAGCATCTTATGTTGAAAGAATTGCCCTCTCTGTGTAGAAATCCATGCCGTTACGCCACATCTCCTGTATTGACTTGATTATTCTTAGTTCAGTGTGGTAGGCTATCACTCACCAAAAATAGCTGACCTCCAAGCTCTGCCATTTTCGATATTTTCACAAAAAGGCTCTTTTAGAAATTTCAGCCCCTGCCTCTCTAAGCACGTGCGTCTAGGGTACAGATACAGTAACTGATATGGTACCTGTGACAGAGCTGGGCAGAGTGTTGGCTTTCTTCAGGGGGTCTCTGCGGTCAAAGCGTCCCAGGAGACTGTCAGGTCTCTTGGGCTCCTCTGGCGTCCGGGCCTTGGAAGGACTGGGGCTTCTGTCCACTTTGCTGTCCGTAGGACTGCCCAGCGTAGCCTGTAGTCAGGATCAATCAAGGTTATTGGCTGAGTGCCTTCATACTGTACTACCGCTTAAACCCTCTACAACACTCTTTCCCTAACACTGGGTCAGGACCCATTCATGGGTCGTGACTACATTTTTATAGGTCCCTTCATTTTTTTGTTTCCTACATTTTGTTTTCTAATTATTGTTTCAAAACATTACCAAAAAAAACATTACCAATTTTTTTTTTCATGAATTAAAAACTAAATGTAATAATCTTTCCCGTAATTTCATGAAGAAATAAAAAAAACAATCGAATGAATTCCATAAATTAGGAAACAATAGTTGAGGAAGTAATGAAAATAGCCAATCTGCAAGGTCACAACGCGGCGTGAAGCGAAGCGTTGTGTGCTTGTAGATGTGCTGTTTTCACTAGTTTGGGTCAAACGTCTAGGGGTCACGGGCTAAAAAATTTGGGAACCACTGCTCTAGAAGTCTAGTCTTGACTTAGTACACTGGAACTGAGTTGGCTCTCTAATCTCTACTTGGACCACTTCTTTCTGTCTACACAAAATAATCTAGTCAACAATACCCGGCGGTGTGAGCTTGTACAGTGGCTATTTTTTACTTAAGTTCCCCCCAGAATATGGATGCTGGGGTTCAAGTGTCAAAGAAATAGAAAAGCACTAATAAAATGTAACAAGACTGCGGTTGCGTCCGAAATCACATACTAACGTACTACATACTACTAGTACACAGTATGCTATTTTCAGCCTACTATTTAGTAGCCTATCTAAGCATTAGGGTTTCACTTCGGACATACTAAAAAGTAATTTAGCATACTAAATAGTATGCTAGTTACTAACATACTCCAATGAACTCTGAAATCATACTAGACATACTGCTAACAGTAACAGTAAATCATACTAGACATACTGCTAACAGTAACAGTTACTAACACTATTTAGTATATCGTTGCTGTTGTGCAGCAACTTCTAATGTCAATATTTCAACCTTTTATGAATCTTTGTAAATTAATGCCCAAGAGTGTCACACAAAAGTAGTGAAAATAGCAGATCTACAAGCTCACTGCACGTATTGTGAGCTTGTAGATGAGCTATTTTCACTACTTTCATTGCAAATGAATAAATAAAAAGGAACAGTTTTGGACATACCCGACAGCAGCGATGTATGAGAATAAATGCGTTGGCCTACTGGCAGCATGCACAAGAAATGTGGCACTTATATCAGTCGTATCACACCATAAGAATATAACTATAAGAAATCTGATAACTCAGTGTTATGTATTTTAACCACTTAAACCTTATATGCAGGGACGTGCTGGCCATTGGGAAAAGCGGGACAACTCCCGAACGGCCGGTTCATTCCCGGCCGGTCCAGGCCAGCCATTAGGAAAAAATTAAAAATAAAATTTCGGCCTTCCATGTTGGGGACTGGGCGGCCAACCAATTAAATCGTCACTGTCGGGCAGAAACCTTGTATCTCTAAGTTTCTCTATGTATCATTTTTTTTTCGCAAAGCAAAGCCCTGCTTCATCAGTGAAAACAGCAGATCTACAAGCACACAACGCCTCGCACCGCGAGGCGTTGTGTGCTTGTAGATCGGCTGTTTTCACTAGTTTAAATCATTTTTTAAATTATAAATACAAAACAAACGGTTTTGGACATACAAGGTTTCCACCCGACAACGACGAAATATAACTCATGTAGGCTACAGTAATTGGCTACAGTGGCTTGTCACTTGTCATGATCTGAAATGGCAAATCTTTGAGTAGCAGCAGCGCCAGAGAGAGAGAGATCTCTCTCTCTATAGTGCGCAATGAGGGCCTCTACAACTCTTTTTCCCGGGCTGAATCAGGGGCCCAGCACGTCCCTGCTTATATGGTTGACCGGTGTCCCTCTGGGCTCTATACTAGTGCCGTTTCTGTTTTCTGTTATTGTGGGGGGGGGGGGAAGCTTTCACTGAAGATACTTAAAGGGATATTCCACTTTCAAAAAAACTTTTTGTCATTGTATGGTCTAATCAGGCTTGTATGAACACCCTGAACAGTTTTTAATTTTCTTCATTCAGTATTTAGATATTTGATGTAAATGTTATCTGGCCCTCCAGGCTCAGGGCCTCTCCCCACACACACTCATTGTAACTTCAAACTCCATTTTAACCATGATAGATTCATTAAAAACACCCATTATTTTTTCTGGTGACTCATACTACCCTCTTAATACGTGAGCAGGCCGTGTTTTTTCCATAACGTTTTTCGTGTATTTTTAATAATTCATTGGGAAAATGGAAAAAATTAAATACAATAAAAATATATAAAAAATACATGAAAAACTTTATGGAAAAAACACGGCCTGCTCACGTATTAGGAGGGTAGTATGAGTCACCAGAAAAAATAATGTGTGTTTTTAATGAATCTATCATGGTTAAAATGGAGTTTGAAGTTACAATGAGTGTGTGTGGGGAGAGGCCCTGAGCCTGGAGGGCCAGATAACATTTACATCAAATATCTAAATACTGAATGAAGAAAATTAAAAACTGTTTAGGGTGTTCATACAAGCCTGATTAGACCATACAATGACAAAAAGTTTTTTGAAAGTGGAATATCCCTTTAAGCCGATCCAGGAGCTCACAGCGTGTCGCAACACAACACGGATGCTGGGGTTCAAGTGGTTAAGTGTCCTGGTAGGCAGGCATGGTCTGTTACAACATTACACTGAACGTTGCAAGAGTCAAACGATAAGACCCTTTATATCAGATTAATCAAAGATTAATAATTAATAATTAATCATGATTCGTCACCCCGGACCTCACGTTTTGAGAACCAATGTGCTATACTAGAAACTCGCGCCGCAAGCGGCGCTCCTATCTAGCCCCCCTCGCCTCATTGTTGTCTCGCTTGCTCTTGCTCTCTCTCGCTCTCTCTCTCTCTCTCTCTCGCTCTTTCTCTCTCTCGCTCGCTCGCTCTTGCTCTCTCTCTCTCTCTCTCTCTCGCTCTCTCTCTCTCTCTCTCTCGCTCGCTCGCTCTTGCTCTCTAGCGAATGAGCGGACGGCATAGAGTACAACTACCTGACTGACAACTACCTATGAGTTGAAGTGGATGTGAAGTGGGCGTGAATGGGCTTGGAAGTGGGATGCGGCTTTTAAAGGAATGTATAAATAAGATACTGTGTGTGTGTGTGTGTGTGTGTGTGTGTGTGTGTGTGTGTGTGTGTGTGTGTGTGTGTGTGTGCGTGTGTGTACATAAATATACACAGTATACTGTATGTATATATAGCTAAAATCTCAAATTACACATATGCTTTCCCGGATTGAATGGGTTCATTAACTAATTTTGACAACAAAATATGGACTGAATGTAGTGATTCTGAGTACTGCACAGAAATTCAGTTTTGGGGCTAAGGTGGGTGTGACCATCTCTGTCCTCCTGGTGGGAATCACTCACTCAGGTGAAGTACATAAAAGAAGCGGCACTGAAATCATTTGACAATAATTATTGTAGACGGTAAGCAGAGCAGAGGTACAGTTACAGTACAGTACGTACGCCGTCTTTCTCTCGGGACTGCTTCTCGGCCAGCTTGGCCTCTCTCTGGCTGCGTCGGTCGTCGCGGCTCTGCTGCTGCTCCCTGAAGCCCTTCTGCTTCTGCAGGGCCAGGGTGATCCACAGGGGCCCCACCTCCTTCTCTGAGGCCCGCGAGCTGTCCAGAGAGTGTCTGCTCTGTAGCGACGGCTTGTCTGTAAGGAGACAACGTGAACCCGTGTCACTTTCATTTACCGTGACACACTGTACTGCAGAATAATAATAATTATTATTATACATATATATAATGATAATGATAATGCATTTATTTGTATAGCACTAGGGATGGTCCGATCAGGTTTTTTGGAACCGATCAGCGAGCACCGATCACAAAAGTTTGATCACCCGATACCGATCAATCACCGATCCGATCAAGTTATTATTTATATTTTCTAAATGTTAATGTTTTAACTTTAATTCATTCATTCACTCATGAATTCATTTATATATTTGCCTTATAGTTATTTACCAGCATTACTAAGTATTTATTATCATAGCAGCTTCGCGTGCACGCCCAACGTGCGTTGTAAACAAATCGCGGACATTACCGATGCGGGTGGGACCGAAGCGACGTACTGTAAGTAATAATACTTTTACTGTAAATACAGTAAGATTGACGGTGCTCACCGTCAACGGCACCATGATTTTAACCCTTTAAATGCCGGTGAGGATCGTCAACGGCAGCAGAACTGTTAAGGATAAGTTTTGATAGACTACATACAGTATATGTATTCATACATTCATTGTTGATATGAGTGTTGATAGGCTACAGTATATATTCATATCCATATACCAGTAAGACGCCCTAAGGGGCGAGGTCGCGCAGGACGGAATTCTTTAGCAAGTTCGAGTTCCGGTTGGTTGTTTAAGTTTGACAAAATGTGGACAAAATATTTCCCCAAATATGGATATGACTGACGTCTGACATCATAGATGTCTTATGTTATAGACCACATGAGACTCACACAATATATCCATATATGGGCAATCCAAGCTATGGGCTTAAAATTGATGACATCAGGGATCTCCATATATGGGCATACTTTATTCATTTAGTTTCAGGATTTTGATTTACTTTTACGGTGCTTCTCCTGAGCTTAAGGATGAATATTTGTTATTGTTTTCATGAATGCAAACCTAAATTATGCTTATGCAAACATCAAGTGTATAATCCACTGCAATGTGTCACTTTATCTTATCTCGTATTTCCATACATCCATGTCTTTCTTTGACTCCATAAAATCTAAACTATTTGCTACATGAACTAGTGTACATGAACTAGTGTCTTATTACCTTGCAGGCAGACCTAACACATACTAGGACCTCAAACTCCTCTTTGGTCTCTGAAGCGTTCATTCACCAACGGTCCTTGATAAAGATCCATGGCTTACTGCAGGGGTTTCCAAACGTTTTTGTCTCAAGGCACCCCGTGAATATTTTTTTTTTAAATCCGAGGCACCCCTACATTATAATTTTCACTCCCAGCACCTCATATTTATTGCATATCGTTGTTGTCGTGTGGAACCCTTGTATGTTCAAAACCGTTTTATATTTATCATCTATAAAATGTACTAAACTAGTGAAAACAGCAGATCTACAAGCACACAACGCCTCGCGATGCGAGGCGTTGTGTGCTTGTAGATCGGCTGTTTTCACTAGTTTTGTGCGACAGAGGTTTCTGCCTGACAGTAATGATATTTTAGTGATTATGTTGCGAGGAAAACGTTGAGATAATAGTCATTTTAGTTAGAAGTGACCGAAAATAACTGTGTACTTCAAGTTTAAAATGATACTGAATATTTTTTCAAGTGTCCAAATAAATTCCAAATATTATCAAATGATCTCGAGGCACCCCTGGACTGCCGTCGCGGCACCCCAGGGTGCCCCGTCACCCACTTTGAAAACCCCTGGCTTACTGTTCAGTGTAGACTGGAGTTTCCTTCACACATTTCTCTTTGCAAGGTCAGAAAGGCATCTGAGAAAAGCATGTTGGCCTGGCTTATACAGTATGACATTAAAACTCTCTCCACCTGCTACAGTATGCTCAATTATGCTCATTTAATGGAGTGTCATTGGCATTTATTTGGAGGCAAACTTTACATGCTATCGTATAGACTTTATTGCAATATAAATTGAGACCGAAAAGGGATTTGCTTTAGTGCAGCTCAATATGACAAAACTCAAACCACTTAAAAAATCAACTCATGCTAAATTAAATGAGTACCTATGATCCTTTAATCATAACATTAAGAAATAATCAATGATATGTTAATAGCATACGGCATGCATTTTAAATCAGAAAATGACAACACACTTAGTGGTCTAAAGCAGTGGTTCGCAACCTGTGGGTCGGAACCCCCAGGGGGGTCCCCAAACTATTTGTGGGGGTCCCCAGATGGTTAACTTAATGTGCAACACTGTTTTCTCACTCAACAGTAAATAAACCAACATAAAGTTTAAGTGTATAGAGGGTATATGCACATTTCCAAAGTGACAATTTAGGGGCCTTTTAATACCTCTAAAATGACAAATGAAACATTGGTCAAATTGTCAAAGATCAGAGTCAGAAATTGTGAAAATAGCCGATCTACATTCTCACAACGCCTTGCGTAGCATGTAGATCTACTATTTTCACAATAGAACCGTGTTATACAAAATGTAATTCCTCAACTCTTAGTGCTCGTCAGGGTGGGGGTCTCCAGTTCAAATATGATTATTTTGGGGGTCACGGCCTGAAAAGGTTGAGAACCACTGGTCTAAAGGTACACTGACCTTTCCGGAGGAGCTCTGTCTTCCTGTCTGTCTTCTCTCTCCAGGGGATGTTGATGGAGGGGAAGAAGGACTTCTTCTCCTTGGGCTCCTCGTCCGCCGCGACATGGCTGCTCCTGCGCAGCTGGGCCACGGCCGAACAGGACTCTTCGTCCTGGCCGGGCGACTCCGCCGGCCCCCCTACCCTCTGGGTCGTACTGGCACGCACCGTTTTGGGGAGCGGCGACGGGGGCGGGGTGGCGGGCTTCGGCAACACGGCGGGTCTTTGGTAGAGCAGCGGTTTGGACAGCGCCTTCTCGCCCTCGCCGTGCATGGAAGAAGTGGCGCTCTGAGACCTGCCCGACTTGGCCCGCAGGACGGCGGGGGAGGCGGCCGCGTGCGAGAGCCTGCTGCCCGCGCTCTCTGGATGGGGGGACACAGGGCTCGACTTATCCGAAAACACAGAGGAGCAGTCGGAGTCCGGCTCTATCGGCGTGAGCGGGGAGGGGACCCCGTCGAAGCTGTCTCCCGCGCTGTACCGCTTCTTCCTCTTCTCGGTGGACTGTTCGCTGTGAAAGCGGAGCGAGTAGTTGGTCCTCCTCAGCTTTATGCCAAACGGAGAAGGCTTGTCCTCGCCGCCCTCGCCCCCTCTCTCCTCCTCCTCCTCCTCCTCGTTGTAATCCGAGTCCGCTGCCTCGCCCTGGCTCCCGTTCTTCACCTCCGCCACTTCAGCTTTGGACCCGGGGTTGGGAACCAGGAAGGAGGGGAGGTCTTTGGCAAACATACACTCCTCCGAGCCTCTCTCCGCAATGCGGACCGTTTTAGCCGCCCTGCTCTGAGCCCTACCGCCCGGGCCCGGAGAGGCCGACGGGGAGCTGCAGGGGGCCTCGGGCGGAGACCCGTCCTTCACTCCTTCCCTGACGTCCACGTTCAACAGCTCCGAGTTGCGATTCGAGTCTCCGAACTTCTTCTTCGCGGGGGTGATGGAGAACTTGGCGTTGGCAGACATGGTCTTCCTGAGGTTGCTGTGGGGGAAGGGAGGCTGGTTCAGGTCCTCGCTGCTCGGCCGAGTCTGGTTCCGCCCGGGCTCCTGGTATTCGTCGTACTTGCCTTCCTCGGCGCCCTTGAATATCTTGGACCGAATGCTGGCCCATTCCGCCAGGACGGCGGCGCTGGACTGGTCCGTGGCGGGCCCCGAGGCCTCGGTGAGGGACTTGGTCTTGGCCGACTTGCGGTCGGGCGAGACCTTGTTGCCCTTGTTGGCCAGCGGCGAGCCCATGGCCCTCTTGTCCTCTCCCAGGCCCAGCAGAGACTTGCAGGCCGTGTCCTTGATCTGGTCCATTTGGACGGCCGTGCCGCAGAGCTGGGCCCCCGTCACCAGGATGGCCGTGTGGGGGACGTACTGCGAGGACGGCAGGTGGGCGTCTCCTCCCTCGGAAGAAGAGGAGGTCTTGACGCCCTCCGCCGGCTCGGCTGCCGCCGGCCCGCCGTGGTGAACAGAGGACGCCGCCGACACGGGCGTCAGGTTGACCTTCTGGAACAGGATCTGCTTCTCCCCGGAGGAGGACACCTTGAAGGAGAAGGGCTTCTGGCGCTCCTCCATCTCCCTCCAGCGGAGCTCCTCCGCCCTCCTCTTCCTCTCCTGCGGGGGCTTCTGCTCCTCCTCCTCCATCTTCCTCCTCTCCTCCGCCTCCAGTTTCACCTTCACCTCCATCTCCTCCTTGAGCCTCCTCTGTCGCTCCTCCTCTTCTCTCAGTCTCTTGTTCTCCAGCTCCGTCCGCCTCCTCTCCTCCTCCTCCGCCTCCCTCCTCTTCTTCTCCTCCTCCTCCCGTCTCTTCCTCTCCTCCTCCTCTTTCCTCCTCTGCTCCTCCAGACGCTTCCTCTCCTCCTCCTCTACCCGGCGACGCTCCTCTTCCTCTCGCCTCCTCCTGGCCGCCTCCTCCTCCTCCCTCCGCCTCCGCTCCTGCTCCTCTTGCCGCCTCCTCTCCTCCTCCCTCCTCGTCCTCTCCTCTTCCTCCCTCCTCATCCTCTCTGCCTCCTGTGGTGGAGATGTATATGACTGTGTCAGTGTCAATATGTGTTTTAGGGCATTCACCAAATATTCGAATATCAAAGTCATTATTCGACGTTGTTCACCGAAAGTCGAATATTCGCTTTTTTTTTTATTTTTTTTATTGTTTTCTCTTTAAAACATTATAAAGCTTGGCGAGATAGGAAGTCATAAGAATGAGTTGTCAATGCCCCTGGTGGATGAATTTGTTAAAAGGATCCCTGGCTAATACGACAAATATGCCTTAATACATTATAATTGTCCTCTATAACTACAATGTGAAATTAAAAACACCTTAAATATTTTATTTCTTCTAGAAATAGCTAATCTTTCACTTAACAGGGGAAATGCCTGTCACAAGTTGATGATGTCATAAATGTCATGTGTGATCTATCCCTATGGAATTTATGGCATGCATGTGCAAAAAACACATTTAAAATATTGATTTGATGCTCATATTAACACCTTCTAAGCCTGGCCGTACTCCCTCGGACTTCCTACTGGGTCCCATCAGCCACACGTCTATTCCCGGACTTTTGATATAAATGATAATAATAAAAAAAAAAAACATCGGAAATTCTTCTCTGTGTCTTTTTGGAGCTATCTGAAACGGTTAATATGCTCTGACAGTCATTTTCTGGTGCTGGGTGTGATACTCCTAATATCCAGCAGGCCACGCCGTTGACCCACATTCTGGATGGATGGCTGGCCAGGCGTGTCCTCATCCTCTCCCCAGTGTTGAAACTCAACAAGAAGCTCAAACAAGATGGCTGGTCTTTGTCTCTGTTCGTGGATCGCGGTTTCAATCACGTTCGGGTGCCGCTTCTCTATCGCTCCTTTCCCTGCTTCGCCGCACGTAAACGAATGGAATTGATCTCCCCTCCGCCTCGCCAAAGTAAGATCGCCGACCTCTGCAGGATGAATATGTACGCTGTATCGAGCACTCCATTACGTGTTGTTATCATGTGGGCTTTGTTTTTTTAAAACATGTTTGTAAATAAATGGCTTATTTCTTCGGCGCTACCTCTGTTCAGAGGGTTCTGCCGCGGCTTGCAACGTGTTAACCATAGGAAGTATTACGTTTGTTTTTATTTGCACATGCATGCCATAAATTCCATAGGGATAGATCACACATGACATTTATGACATCATCAACTTGCGACGGGCATTTCCCCTGTTGAGTGAAAGATTAGCTATTTCTAGAAGAAATAAAATAATTGAGGTGTTTTTAATTTTACATTGTAGTTATAGAGGACAATTATAATGTATTAAGGCATATTTGTCGTATTAGCCAGGGATCCCTTTAATGCTCTATACCAGGGGTTCTCAAAACATTTACTGGAGGTCCCCAGTTCAAACATATTTGAACTGGGGACCCCCACCTTGACAAGCACTTGGAATTGTAGGTATTACATTTAATGTGACTTGGTTCCACAGATAAATATTGTGAAAATAGCAGATCTACATGCTCACAACGCCTCGCGTTGCGAGGCGTTGTGAGCATGTAGATCGGCTATTTTCACAATGTTCGCCTCTTGCTGAGTTAATATTTGACAGTTTGGCCAGTCCTGTCGAATATTCGACTATTTGAATACTTTGAGGTCGAATAATTTGAATACTAAAAATCACTATTCGTGAATGCCCTAATATGTGTACTATTATGTATTCGTAAAACCTACTCCACTAGTTAGTTACTTCCCACAAATAATGACTTGACAGCAGCTGTGATCCGAACAGCTTGCCGACTGCTGACTACGAACCTCACCAGTCCATATATGAAAGATCTCTGTAAAAACCTGTATCTTTATACTCTGTCCACTAGACACACCTGCAGCTATTCCTGTGACACTGTTCTGTATAAGTTTTACAATTTAGGCATTTAGCAGATGCTTTTAATCCAAAGCGACTTACAATAAGCAGGTAATACATCAATATAATAAGCAAACTAATATGTCAGTAGATCAACAACAATCCAAGAAATGCATATGAATATCAATCTAGAAAAAACAATAACATAGGTAGACCACGCATCTTATCAGTCAAAAACCTTTCTAAACCCAAAAATGCTATCTAGCTTCATGTGTGGTCACCGAGGGAAGGGAAGTGTTACAGTAGTGCTATGGGTTTAGGTGGAGTCTGAAGAGGTGAGTCTTCAGTCCACGCCACGGCGGAAGCTAGGGAGTGAAGGTCTTTGCACACTGCTGCTTTTTCGGGCCGAATATCGGAGTGAATTTCGGAGTGCGTGAATAAAAGAATCAACCTCACGTTATGTCAATCACGTTTGCACACTGCCACCCGTTTCGTATTTATTTTCGGACCAGGGTTGATTTTTCCCGATTTTCGCAGCTGTCGCACTGAGTCCCTTGCTCTCTCTCTCTTTCCTCTCTCTCCCCCGGATTTCCAAAACGCAACGAAAACACGCAGTGCAGTGTGCAACCACCTTGAGTCTGTAGTTCTAAGTGCAACAGGGAGTTTATTCCACAGTTTGGGGGCCAGGAGGGCAAATTGTCTAGGACGAGTGGATTTTTGTCCCGGGGTTTTTAGCTCTCTAATTTGCTGTTAATAAATACAGTATATTGTTCATATTCACTCTACCCTTGTGGAAATTCAAATTCTACACCGAAGTAGGGTTTTCGAAAATCTATGACAAACCTCCTCCCTCTGCCTCCGCTCCTCCTCCTCCTTGCGGAGGCGCTCCTCCTCCTGCAGCCTGCGGCATCTCTCCTCCTCCAGCTCGCGCGCCACTCTCAGCTCCTCCGTTCTCCTCCTCCTCTCCTCCTCCTCCTCCCGCCGGAGCCTCTGCAGCTCCTGCTCCCTCCTCCGCCGCTCCTCCTCCTGCAGCCGCTGCTTCTTGGAGGTCTCTGGGGAGCCGTAGGGAGGAGGCTCCTCGGCGGCGGTCCTCTGCTGGCCTCCTTCAGCCTCCTGCTCCTCCTGCAGAACCCCGGGGAGAGACACGCCCTGGAGATCCTAGGAGAGAGACCAGGGCTCATCAATACCGGTATGTCCCAGGGCTTGACATTAACTTTTTGAGGCACTTGTCCTTCAGACAAGTACATTTCCCATTCACTTTGTTACAAAGGTCATTTGTCTGGATAAAAATGTGACATTTCACAGTCATTTATTTTTCTGATTTTCTTTTGTTTGTTTTTGTGACGCAAACTGCTCTTACATTTCACTCTGTGTGTCAGCCAAAAAGAGACATTAAGTAACTGATGTCACAGACAGAAAGGCCCATACAAGGAGATATGCACGTGTGTCAGCCAAACAGATTTGCACAGATCTCCATGTACTGTATGGAGATCCAAATGTATTAGCCAAATAAATTTGCAAAAGAAAATGCACAGATCTCCATGTTATCCTATTATCCATGTTACTAAGAGCCACTTGTTACTTGTAACAGGACAAGCCTTAATGTCAAACCCTGATGTCTGCACACAGACAAATGTGTCTGTGGCAAGACTTGGTCTTTTTTTTTTTTTTTTTTTAGATTTTTAGTTTTACACACCATTTTGATCATAAGACCCAATTACTGAACCAAATCTCCCGGACCTCCTCAGTATGACACTCGTTTACTGCAACACTATGGCACATTATGACTCGGGTCCATTTGGTTCACTCTCAGAGTTACACTCTCAGAGCCCGGTGCTCAATATGTCTACCTGAGCAGCAGAGATCAGCTGGATGAAACTGAAACTGAATTTCCCCACGTGGGATTAATAAGGTCTACACTTTTTACTTCTTACAGCAGTCGTCCTAAAACCTTACCATGTCGAGTGACCCCCAAATTAAAATGTATTTGGTCGCTGATCCCCAACTGAAAATATTTTGTGTCAGAGGACCAGCAACAACATTTGTGTTGTTATTCTTTTAAATGTGTATTTTCAAATAGCCGATGTACAGTTTATAGGCTGAAGTAGTTAAACCGATTGTGGATGCTATATTAACTCATTTCATAACCAGAACCAGTGTGTTACAGCATTTTACCAGGAGAGAGTAAGGAATCGTTACTTCCATTTCCGCGATCACAGAGCACAGAATCAACAGATAAACATCATGTACAATGAATATTTGGATATCGGTCATATTGGTGATTATATCATGACTGAGTAGCCTTACAGCCCCGGATTCCATCAACCCATTTAGGCCTGAACACATTATGACACAACATTTTATGCTTTAAATATAAAAAAATAGTCAAGCTCACAGATCGGCACCGAGTGCCACGCTGCGAGCTTGTAGATCTGCTATTTTTGAAAAATCGTGAAAATTAGAATGTTGACCCGATTCTATAAGTGTCTTTTGAATCCTTCTAAGATTTTTGGAAAAAACCTATGTTTCTACGTCAGCAATCTGGCCAGCCATCGTCAAAGAAAGGGTCCTTTTCACTTGAACTGGAGCTCAGTCAGTCTGTTCTTGAGAGACTACTATGTTAGTGGTTCTCAAACCTTTTCATGTCAAGGACCCCCAAAATGATATTTATTTGGCCACGGACCCCCATCTTAAAATATCTAGTTCCAGGGACCACCCAGAAGCAAAATTTGAGTTACAAACGTTCGCTTTAAAAATACATATGTTCAAAGATTTGCATACATTTTCACGACTTTTTCCAAAAATAGCAGATAGCAGATCTAGCTTTAACCAGTGAAAAATAGCAGATATACAAGCTCGCAGCGCGGCACTCGGTGCCGCGCTGTGAGCTTGTATATCTGCTATTTTTCACTGGTTAAAGCAGTCAATAATTCTAGGCCCTAAATGGGTTAAAGGTTTACTGGACACACACCTGTGTAAAGCGCCTGTGCTTGCGGGCCACCCTCTGATTCTTGGGCTTGACGGACAGCTTATGCTTGGCGGCGGCGTTGTCGAGGCGCGGGGCGGCCAGCGGAACGGAGTCCAGGTTGATGGACTCGATGGTGCCGTCGGGTGTAATGACTCGCCTGGACCGGGGCGACCGGACCGGAGTGCTGTGCTGGGCCGGAGCCTGGACCTCCTGGGCTCCCTGGACCTGCAGTGGTGGGTGACACCCAGTGTTGTTGTTTTTGACAGCAAATTTTGATTTAGTTTTTAGTCATACATAGTCTTTTGAATAAAATGTAATTTAGTTTTAGTCATAATTTAGTCACCTGAAAAGTTTTAGTCTTAAGCCCTTTGCACACAGGCGCGTTTAACCGCACGGATAAAACGGACAATTTCATTTTTTTAAAAGAAAACAATGATTCTCTATGACCTCATGCACACCGGGTCCGAATTAGCCGTGCGACGAGTGGCTGCCGCCGTGCGTTTTTTTCTCGATCGAACCCAGTTCGATTCGTGCGTCTTGTCGCATGCGGTAAAAAACTCATCACTCCTTTTATGACTCCTTTTTGGATCCGCAGCGCCGATTCCGCACAGCCTTGCACACCAAATCCAATGCGTTTTATTCATGCCGCAAACGAAAAAAACGCAACTGTCCTGTGTGCAAAGGGCTTTAGTCTAATTTTGGTCGACTAAATATCATGAGATTTTCGGCGACTAAATCTACAGTTGATTTAGTCGACTAAAATGTATTTTGGCAGGCCTTGATGGCATCGTAATGACTGATTTTACACTTGGTTGTGTGCTGAAAATAGCAGATCTACAAGCTCACAACGCGTCGCAGCGCGACGCGTTGTGAGCTTGTAGATCGGCTATGCAACAGATCAGCATGCAACACATGAGAGCAACCAAACATAAAATGACTCTCTTCTCCACTAGTGCCTCCCTAACGTTTTAGTCTAGTTTTTATTTTGTTGACGAAATTGTCAATATATCTAGTCTTAGTTTTAGTCATCACAGCTTAATTTTTATTTCGTTATTATTTAGTTTTCGTCAGTGAAAAAAACCCAGTCGACAAACATTTTTCGTCATAGTTTTAGTCGACGAAATCAATACTGGTGAAACCATCATGAAACCTTAGTTGACCATTAGTTGTGGGCAGGGACGTGCAGACAATGTTAGAGAGGCAGGGGCTGACATTTCCAAAAGGGCATTTTGGAGAATAGCAGACCTCCAAGCTCAGAGGTAGGCTATTTTCGTTGCTTGATACCACACTGAACTAAGCATAATCAAGTCAATACTGGAGGTGTGGCATATAACGGCATGGATTTCTACACAGAGAGGGCAATTCCTTCAACATGAGATGCTGCATTCATGTTCAGGAGAGTTTGAACCAGTCAATTCTCTTGACTATTCTATCTCTACGTACTATTTTTGAACATTTTAGAAAAATCTTGAAAGCGTGAGATCTACCGATTTAAAGGCCATTCACGCCGAGCACAATAACTATAACTATAACTATGAAAATATAGTTTTAAAAGTCGTCCTAAGCCAAGTGGAGGGCAATGTTCACACCAACATACACCATAATACAATGGTGAAGGATATAGTTGTAGTTATCTTTACAGGGTTCCCACACATTTTTACCAATTAATTTCCAAAACCTTTCCAGAATATTTAACCCAATTTCCAGGACTATATAACAATAATTCATCTCAATAACAGGTCGCGTACTCCTATGCGCAATGCCCAAAGACAGGTAGTGTATGCCAGTGGTTCTCAACCTTTTCAGGCCGTGACCCCCGAAATAATCATGTTTTAACTGGGCACCCTGACGAGCACTAAGAGTTGAGGAATTTTGTATAACACGGTTCTATTGTGAAAATAGACGATCTACATGCTCACAGTCACAACGCCTCGCAACAGATCTGCTATTTTCACAATTTCTGCCTCTAATATTTGACAATTTGGCACATGTTTAATTTGTCATTTCAGAGGTATTAACAAAATCAATAACCAAAGACAATGCATAGCTATTTTTTCCAGGACCTTCCAGGATCCTTGATCAATTCCAATTTTTTAAATATTTTCCTAATTGCTAAATATTTCCAGGAATTTCATGACCGTGGGAAGGAACCCTGTACAGTAGTTGTGGTTATCTTTAGTTGTGGTGCCCAGTGGGAATGGTCTCAGGTCTTAATAGCCGGGGAGCCACAGGCCCAAAAGCTCAAAGAATAGGATGTTACCTGTGATGTCATGACATACTTTTATTTTTTGTTTTTTCTATTAATTGGGTCATTAAGGTCCACAGAATGAGAGGCCTGCTCTGCCGGAAATCCTGCGAAAAAAAGTTATGGCCATTTGTATATTCACTCCATCGACTTCAATATAAAGGAAAGAAACACACCAAAAAAAATATGCTTTAAGTAGCATGTGAGGGGTCAAACTAGGGATTCTTGATGATTCTGAATCCATTGCAAGCATTTGTTTTGCATGAAAAACATTCCTTGAGCTAGAAAACGGACCAAAATAACGGTGAAAAGTGATGACTCATCACTTTTCACAGGTTTGAGAGGCTGAAATCTAGCCCAAGGAATGTTTTTCATGCAAAACAAATGCTTGCAATGGATTCAGAATCATGAAGAACCCTTAGTTTGACCCCTCACATGCTACTTTTTTTGGTGTGTTTTTTCCCAGTATAGTGAAGTCAATGGGAAACTTTTTTTCGCAGGATTTCCGGCAGAGCAGGCCTCTCATTCTGTGTACCTTATTGACCAAATTAATAGGACAAACAAAAATTTGGAGTATGTCATGACATCACAGGTCCTCTCTCATTTTGGCCCAGTGGCTCCCCGGCTATAATGGGTCACTGGGCCTACCTGGGCCTGCTGGCTCTAGATAGAATGGTCTCAGGTCTTAATGGGTCACTGGGCCTACCTGGGCCTGCCTGCTGGCTCTAGATAGAATGGTCTCAGGTCTTAATGGGTCACTGGGCCTACCTGGGCCTGCCTGCTGGCTCTAGATAGAATGGTCTCAGGTCTTAATGGGTCACTGGGCCTACCTGGGCCTGCCTGCTGGCTCTAGATAGAATGGTCTCAGGTCTTAATGGGTCACTGGGCCTACCTGGGCCTGCTGGCTCTAGATAGAATGGTCTCAGGTCTTAATGGGTCACTGGGCCTACCTGGGCCTGCTGGCTCTAGATAGAATGGTCTCAGGTCTTAATGGGTCACTGGGCCTACCTGGGCCAGCTGGCTCTAGATAGAATGGTCTCAGGTCTTAATGGGTCACTGGGCCTACCTGGGCCTACTGGCTCTAGATAGAATGGTCTCAGGTCTTAAAGGGTCACTGGGCCTACCTGGGCCTGCTGGCTCTAGATAGAATGGTCTCAGGTCTTAATGGGTCACTGGGCCTACCTGGGCCTGCTGGCTCTAGATAGAATGGTCTCAGGTCTTAATGGGTCACTGGGCCTACCTGGGCCTGCTGGCACTAGATAGAATGGTCCCAGGTCTTAATGGCTCACTGGGCCTACCTGGGCCTGCTGGCTCTCGTGGACCTGCTGCTGCTGCTGGGCTGCCTGGCCCTCCTGCTGGAGGAGACAAACACAACATGAGTCATCATGTGTTCCTACTGAATTCTGCCCCGTCAGCATCCCTCCCTCCCTCCCTTCCTCCCTCCCTCCCTTCCTCCCTCCCTCTGCAGCTCAGCACTGAGCAGACGCTGCTCTCAGAGGAGTTGGATAACGTCTTTAGTCAGTGATTCTCAATCCTTTTCATGTCAAGAACCCTCCGGTTTTGTAAGGCATTAAGCCACGCCTCCCCATTCGATAGACTTTTTTATCGCTGTGACCCAGTCAGTGTGCACTGTAAAAGGAATTTGCTCTGAGAGTGTACAAATGGAACCAAATGGACCCATAAGGCTCCATCTGGTTCCATTTGTACACTCATAGACTTAGAGACCAACGGTATATGTATATATTCGGTTCCGTTCACTTAGCTGGGGACCCCTTTAACCGGCTCAAGGACCCCTGAGGGGTCCCCGGACCCCTTGTTGAGAACCAGTGGTCTTAAGGGCCATTCCCACTGTGTGCTAGTAATACAAAAATATAGTTTTAAAAAGTGAGTTACTAGGCCGGAGTTATTTTATACTTTAACTATTGAAAAATAGCAGATATACAAGCTCACAGCGCGGCACCCAGTGCCAGCTGCGAGCTTGTAGATCTGCAATTTTTTGAAAAGTTGTGAAAATGTGTGGAAATCTTTGAATATATGTATTTTTTAAGTGAACATTTGTAACTCAAATTTTGCTTCTGGAGGGTCCCTGGAACTAAATATTTTTAGATGGGGGTCCACGGCCAAATACATATCATTTTGGGGATCCTTGACATGAAAAGGTTTGAGCAGCACTGACATAGAAATATATATATATATTTGTTTTTTATATATTCAAAGACAAATTTTCAAGATTTTTCAAAAATAGCAGATCTACAAGCTCGCAGCGCGCTGTGAGCTTGTATATCTGCTATTTTTCAATAGTTAAAGCACAAAATAATTGTGGCGGAGGCCCGCAGTGAATCCTTGTACCCACTACCCAGGGCCCAGTATTTGGTGCGAGGCTCCTGTTAGCGGCCCTTGCAGTCGGTACCTTTGGCTGTGGTTCTGCCGGTGCCGCCTCCATCTGGGCCAGAACCTTCACAGGACTCTGAGGAACCTCCTCCTCCTCCTCGTCTGAGCTGCCCTCGTCTCCCTCGCTGCGACGCAGAGACGGAGGCTTCTGGCCAAACTTGATGCTCTGTGCGATCTGCCTCTGTGTGATGAGGATGGACACAAAGCTGTCATTTCATTCATTTGTGCCATGTTTCATTTGCATCATCATTTCTTAATGTTGTAATATAAATTGGTTCACCATTTTGAGCTGTCTTTTTGTTTTGTCTTGTGTTGTTGCTATGTATCGGTTTGTGTTGCATTTACGGTAATTTGTTTTGGTTTAATTGCGACCGAAGGTCGCAGTCTACTTTGAGAAACACCACAGCTTGTTTTTATGGGTTTCTATGGGGTTGCCGCTCTGAGATCACGCTCTGGCTTCACTGTGATGTCACACTAACAGAATCCCTTTTATACCCATATATGGAGTTCCCTGATGTCATCAATATTAATGATGCCCTGTTAGAGAGAGCCCTGTGATGCCAGGGGGACCAAATCCCTTTTATGCCCATGGAGATATGGAATCCCTGTAATGCCTGGGGAACAAATCCCTTTTATGCCCATATATGGAGATCCCTGATGTGTCCACAATGCCTGATGTCCACATTGTGTGGCGTGACCTTGAGACCTTGTCACCCTGAGGCGTCTTACTAGTAATATTTTAATAATGATGTAATTATTGTTCATTCCAGTGTAGATTGGTATTGGTCCCAGATATGCTCAATATGAGTACAAATGGAAACAAATGGACCCATCCATGTGGTCCCATTTGTACACTCCCATAGTCACAGACCTGTAAGGGTCCATTTGGTCCCATTTCTTTTGTACACTCTCAAGAGTTGCAGGCACATAAGGGTCTATTTGAAACCTTCTTGGTCCCTGCCATTGATAAAGGGTGACATAATAGTAGAGCAGTGGTTCCCAGACCTTTTAGCCTGTGCCCCAAAAAGAGAATTTAGACATTTGCCCAGGACACAAACTAGTGAAAACAGCAGATCTACAAGCTCACAACTAGTGAAAACAGCAGATCTACAAGCTCACAACTAGTGAAAACAGCAGATCTACAAGCTCACAACTATGTGAAAACAGCAGATCTACAAGCTCACAACTAGTGAAAACAGCAGATCTACAAGCTCACAACTAGTGAAAACAGCAGATCTACAAGCTCACAACTAGTGAAAACAGCAGATCTACAAGCTCACAACGCATTGCTTCGAGCCACGTTATGAGCTTGTAGATCGGCTATTTTCACTATTTCGTCACAACATTTGTGTTCTAAATTATGGAATTTCTTTGATTTCTTCATGAAATTACTGAAAAGAATCATTGAATTTAGCTTTTAATTCATGAATGAATTATGCTTTTGGGGATTTTTTGAGGGGGAAATGTTTTGAAATAATAATTAGAAACAAAATGTAGGAGACAAAAAAATGTGGGGACCCATAAAAATGTGTCCGGGACCCACAGATGGGTCCTGAGCAGGGGCATAGTTCTGCCGATTTAAAATGATTCCAATACGGAAGTAAAACTTCCTATGATTGGCCGCTAGTTGCGCTGTCCCCCCCCCCCCCCCCCCCCCCCCCGGCCGATCGCAAAAAGAATTGTTCTCCATTGGACCCCATTCATTTTCCCCATTTGTTTTCTAACCTTAATTAACACTTTCATACATACTTTATGGTTCCTATCGCTAGTTAAAAATTGCCTTTCAATCACAATGATATGCGTTTTGTGAAAATAAGGTCCCATTTATGTTAAAATTGATGATAAAGTTGCGGGGGGCGTGGCCAACTAAACTGATACCAGCCGGCTGTGTTCTTCTTCGTGTGCTGTATTTCGGGAGGCTCCGACCACATTCTCCCATGTATCTCTGTGGTTGCACGTGACCGTTGGCAACCAATAGCATCCTCTGGTGCCTTTACAATCTATGATGGCAACACCCATGCCAAGGACCCATATTGTGTCATTTGCGCTGCATAGAAACCAATGGCTTCGCTTTGTCCATATCTTTATACAGTCTATGGTCCTGAGCCAGTGTTTGGGAACCAGCGCAGTAGAGCAGTGTTTCTCAACCTTTTTTCTGCATAGGCACACTTTTCATGTCCCAAGAATCCATGGGCACACCAACATAATACGGTGGGTGTAAATATCGTCACTGTCGGGAAGAAGAAACCTTGTATCTCCAAGTTTCAAATGTGTACGTTTCTTCGCAAAGTAAAGCCCTGCTTCATCATACAAGGCTGTCGCACAACAGTAGTGAAAACAGCAGATCTACAAGCTTGTAGATCGGCTGTTTTCACTAGTTTAAAACTAGTTTTTTAAAGCTAGTTTTTTAAAACTAGTTTTCACTAAAAAAAAGATAAATACAATACTGGCTTTCAAGCAGTTTCAAGGGGCACACTTGACCCTTCTCAGGGGCACACCAAAGGTCCCCAGGCACAGTGGTTGAGAAACACTGCAGTTGAGTAAAGCCCGGATCAGAGTCTACGGTGGAGAGCTATCCACCGCAAATTTGAGGTGGAAAGCCTTCCACCTCAAGTCAGAAAATAAGTGCAGGCCATCATAGTACGCCACGGTGGAGTCCTATTCACCGTGACTGACTAGTCTAGATTGACCAATCAGTGAACGGGGTGTAGAGCCTGTCTGTCTGATAGTAAAAACAGAGAGATATGTTGGGACTCGCGGTGGAAAGCTCTCCACCGCGAGGAATGATGTAACGTTGTAGTTTCATGACTCAAAAAGACTCGAAAAGACTACACCGCGGTGGATAGCCTTCCACCGCAGACCCGACTATGATCCGGGCTTAAGTCAAACAGCGAGCTCACCTGCAGGTTCCTGACTTTATCAGAGACGTTCTCCTGGGACATGGTCTGCTCTAGGCAGGGCTCCGCCTCCGGGTCCTCTGGGATGAAGATGCTGTCGTGAGAGAGAGCTCTGGAACCAATTGGATTCAACTCCCTGCAGGAACCAATGACAGCTGATTTAGTTCACTGTGGTTCAGTTCAAAAGCAAACAACCACATACTGTATTGACAAAGCATCGGATAGTTGTTAGTAGTTCTAGGATAAAACACACAAAAGGTCCAGGACTTACACAGAAGAAGGGGCCAGTGACAACATTTAAAAACGAATACCGAACCTGACGGTCGCAACTAGTTTGGGTCCCAGGGCAAACGTCTAATTTTGGGTCACAAGCTGAAAAGTTTGGTAACCAATGAACCAATGACCTACAGTATATATACCAGCAAGACTCCCTAATCGGGAGATAAGCGACCATCAGGTCGCATACACAAACTTTAGAAGGCAATCGTAGCCAATCAAGAGGGAATATGGGACATGGGACAGATGCATGTTGATGACATGACCTGTAGGAGCAGTGTCCAAAAATGTGTTTTGCAAAAATCGGCCTCATGGTGGCGCTAGAAGAGGGCCATGTGAGAAATGAGGGGTGGAGGTAAAACCTTTTAACAGCCAAGCTTTTGCCTGGTGTTTAAATGCTCTCAAATTAGTACGTCAATTTGACATGAGAGCAGCAGCACGGATTTAAGAAAAGGATCTCTTTCCAAACGCTATACAGCGTGTCATTATCATCATTCACCTATCCATCCACTCTGAGCAGGGTGTGGGAGCATCCTTCTGTAAATCATTTCTGCACAAAGAGAATGGGAATGGATCTGTGCACAGGACAACACCACTGTAATCCACCAATTAAAGGCTAACATCCAGACAAGGCCTTTTATGATCCGAGCCTCTCCCTCTTCCTCCATGAGCGTGGCACTGCAGGAAACAATCAACTTAAAAATGTGTAACACACCCAAGTCCAGTCTCAAATGACAAATGCTAAAAAATATTGGGATATCAGTGTTTTAGTGGGCATACTTGCTGCTTTCTCTCCAGCTTGGAATAAGACCAGCTAAAGTTGCTCTTAGAGACTAAGGTCAAAATGTTCTGCGACGTATGGCCAATTAATTATTGATAAGGCCTGATTTAGTGCTCTGCATCAGCAGAAAACAAACCAGTGGGAAGGCTCAGAGAGAACAGCTCACTGTAGGGCACAAAGGGAAGGATACTTGAAGAAGAAACACTGTTGTATCAATCAGGGGTGTCGCACCAAATTCTGGGCCCCGGGTACAATGATTCACTGTGGGGCCCCTGTGCTTTAACTGTGGAAAAATAGCAGATATACAAGCTCACAGCGCGGCACCGAGTGCCGCGCTGCAAGCTTGTAGATCTGCTATTTTTGAAAAATCACGAAAATCTTTGAATATTTCAAAAAAAAAGGTTTTTTGAAAAAGCTATGTTTCTATGTCAGTGGAGCTCAAACCTTTTCATGTGAAGGACCCCCAAAATGATATGTATTTGGCCACGGACCCCCATCTCAAAATATTTAGTTCCAGGGACCCCCCCAGAAGCAAAATTTGAGTTACAAATGTTCGCTTTAATAAAAAAAAAAAAAAAAAATTGCAGATCTACAAGCTCGCAGCGCGGCACTCGGTGCCGCGCTGTGAGCTTGTATATCTGCTATTTTTCAATAACTAAAGTATAAAATAATTAAGGCCCCTCCACCACCTTGGGCCCTAGTAACTCAGTCCCACTTTCCTACCCCTTGTGACGCCCCTGGTATCAATTAGTTCTTTCTTGAAATGTCACGTGGAGTATATAAACAAACCTTCTGTCACACAGCCCCACCCCCCGTGCAGTGTCCAGGGGACCAAATGGAGCCTATAACCCCCTGTAGGGTCCATTTGGTCCCTACCCCCAAATGGACCCACATCTTACCTCTGCTATTAAAAAAGAAAAAAAGAAAAATGCATTAGAAAGATTTTGAATAATTTAGCAATTTTTTAAAACACAAATCTTCTCTTCTGGGGTCCCTGGCACAAAATATGTTCAGATGGGGGTACACATCGATTTGGGAGTCCTTGACTAGGGATGGAGCTCGAAACACGAGGCTGTTACATACTCGATAACAAATGTATTGAGTACCAGCTTTGGGCTTATTGTTACCTGGTTAGCCTGTTATCGAGCATATAGCGTCCCCATGACATCATGTTTAAACAATCAAGACAAGAGGCGATCAAGAAATTATTACGGTTACGATTCCTAATATAACGCCATTTAACACTTATTGCACATTAATAAATGGTTGTTTTAATGATGAGTCAAAATATTCGTTACTTTTGTTAATTGTCATCTTCATTGATGGTGGACAGCCACAAACTCAGTCACAACATCTGGCCAATAATAAAAGATACCGGTTCTGTGCAGAATTTGTCGTCTCACATCTTTCCATTAAATATTTGAAAACGCTCAATAGTGGGCTCGATAAAAGCCTGTCTCAATAAGCAGGATCGATAAGGTGCTCAATATCAACGTAACGAGTTCCATCCCTTCCATCCCTATCCTTGACATGAAAAGTGTGAGAAGTGTTTCGAAGGCAGTCGTAGAACCGGCCTCATGCAGGCGGGTTAAGAAGGGTGTGGTTAAGTTATGTTACCTCAGATTCTGATTGGTGTCCTCGTCGTCAGACACCACCCCATTGCAGACCTCTCTGGTGGAGTAACTGGCCTTCAGCTCCGCCGCATGGAAGCCCCTCTCCACTTCCCCCCTCTTCTTCTTCCTCTTCCCAAACAGACGCTTGAAGGGCTGGAATTTGCCCTGTCGCCGCCTCTCTGTCGTTGCCCCAACCACACGGAAAGGATTAATGATACATGTGTGATAACTGCAGCTCCCGTACAATCAGATAATCAATCTTTATGCCTCGCGTTCCAAACACACTGGGAGGAGGGTATCAAAGGTGTTCTGTGCAGGGTTCGTCACAAGGGGGGGGGGGGGGGGGGGGGGGGAGTGGGACTGAGTTACTAGGGCCCAAGGTGGAGGGGCCTGGAATTATTTTATACTTTAGCTATTGAAAAATAGCAGATATACAAGCTCACAGCGCGGCACCGAGTGCCACGCTGCGAGCTTGTAGATCTGCTATTTCTGAAAAGTCGTGAAAATGTGTGCAAATCTTTGAATATTATGTACTTTTTAAGCGAACATTTGTAACTCAAATTTTGCTTCTGGGGGGGGTCCCTGGAACTAAATATTTTGAGATGGGGGTCCGTGGCCAAATACATAATTTTGGGGGTCCTTCACATGAAAAGGTTTGAGCACCACTGACATAGAAACACTTTAGAAGGATTTGAAATATTCAAAAAAAAAAAAAAAATCAAGATTAAAAAAAAATAGCAGATCTACAAGCTCGCAGCATGGCACTCGGTGCCGCACTGTGAGCTTGTATATCTGTTATTTTTCAATAGTTAAAGCACACAATGTGAGTGAATCCTTGTACCCAGGGCCCAGAATTGTACAGTGTATGTACAGTACAGCGTGTCTGCGTGTGCAAACTGTGCATGGATGTGCAATGCTTTGCGGATGTGATTGAATCATATGGGACATAATTGATCGCAGTGGTGGAAGAAGTACTCAGATGTTTTACTTAAGTAGAAGTAACAATAGCACAATATAAGAACACTCTTACTACAAGTAAAAGTGTGGTATTCAAACGTGTACTTGAGTAAAAGTACTAACAATTCAAAAATACAAGTTCCAAGATTGTAGATCGGTAACTTTCCAGAAGTGGCCCCGATGTAGGCTATAAAATAGGGCTAGTAGAAATAAAGGATGATGTGGCTCTGAGATGTAGTGGAGGACAACTTTAAAATGTAAAACAAAAGTAAAGTAAATGTACCTGTGTACTGTAGTACAGTACTTGAGTAAATGCACATACAGTACATCAGGGGTCTTCAACGTTTTCAGGCCGGGGACCCCTAAACTGATGGGGAGATGGAGCAGGGACCCCCTACCACCTCGTAGGTTGGGGGGGTCGGGGGCTACGACATATTTTTTAACATGTACAAGCGAGCAGGGTGGCCATACCACTACCATTTCTAAACATACTACTTATTAACTGAGATCCAATGTCAATAATATCAACAATCTGTCAATTGCATAGTAATCATGTATTCAAGCTATTCAAAATGGATAGAATCATGATTTATTTTTTTAACATAAATGTGGAAAATGCAAAAAAAAATGCATTTTTTGAAAATCTTTTTTTTTTTTAAGCAACAATTTCGCGGACCCCCTGCAGTATCTCCGCGGACCCCCTAGGGGTCGCGGACCCCCTGTTGAAGACCTCTGCAGTACATGACTTCTTTCAACCACTGCAGGATCGATTGAATGAAATGAAAGGAGCTGGAGAGAACAGGAGATGGAAGGAATGACGGGACAAGAACCTTGGCTCTGCTGTTCACACTAAACTGTACCCCTGGTCCCCCGTCTACAACCAAGGAAGAAGAAGAGAAATCTCCATTTTTCGATGTCCCGCTGTTTCGAATCCCCAGTACTCTGGTTAGGGTTAGGTTTAGGGTTAGGGTTAAGGTTTAGACTTATTCACCAGGTTAGCATTCACCAGCGTCGGTAGGTTAGCGTTCACCCGCGACGGCAGGTCGCGGGTGAACGCCCCACGATTCGGACAACTGGCTGCTCGAAGCAACGGCACATCGAAACATCACTACACGCCCAACAGGGACGTGCTGGGCCCCTGTTTCAGCCCGGGAAAAAGAGTTGGAGGCCCTCATTGCGCGCTATAGAGAGAGATCTCTCTCTATAGCGCTGCTGCTACTCAACTTGCCATTTCAGATAAGTGGGCCAATTACATGAGTTATATTTTGTCGTTGTCAGGTGGAAACCTTGTATGTCCAAAACCGTTTGTTTTGTATTTATCATTTTAAAAATGATTTAAACTAGTGAAAACAGCCGATCTACAAGCACACAACGCCTCGCGGTGCGAGGCGTTGTGTGCTTGTAGATCTGCTGTTTTCACTACTTTTGTGCAACGGCCTTGTATGATGAAGCAGGCCTTTGCTTTGTGAAACAATGTACACATTTGAAACTTGAAGATACTAGGTTTCTGCCCGACAGTGACGGTTTACTTTGTATTTTTTTCCCAATGACCGGCACGTCCCTGACTCAACCCCAGTACTTGAGTCCAAGTGTACAGTAGATATTCTCGGTCAGACACACTCAACTAGAAAGTGAAAGTTGCTCTGTCAAATGTGTACTTTGTACTCCATGCTTTTAAAAATACCTAGCATCCAAAAGTGCCTTCTTTAAAAATACTTAATGGATTGAGAATTTTTTTCTTAGGAATGCGACAAAAACAAAAGAATATCCATGAATTCGGGTCTCCATGGGGTGAGTGCCCGTAATCGATACATAAAAAATAAATAAATAAGCGATCCCTTTTTAGGACAAGAATTCAAAAGTACAATTTGTACTGTAATTTGTACAAATTACATTTTCTTTTTATATCAATGCATCGCTGACTTTCATGGAAAAAAATATCAATAGTTAAAATAGTATAAAAGGTGTTCTCACTATATTTGAACTAGGGCTTAAGAAGTAATGCATAATTAACTTTTTTCCCTGGAAATATAGTGGAGTCAAAAATGCAATATACAGTAGGTACAGATCCTCAAAAATGTAAGTAAAGTACAGTACATTACTCAAGTAAATGTACTTTGTTAATATCGACCACTGGAAATACCTTATTAAGCATGGCAAACGGTTGAAACCAACCTTTGTCACACCTGCTGCTAACATGCAAACTCACAATGTTCCACTGCTCTTTGAGCACCGAAACATTCCTGCTCCACAGCGTTCTTATATCGTCACTGTCGGGCAGAAACCTTGCGTCTCCAAGTTTCAAATTTGCAAGCTTATTCGTAAAGTAAAGCACTGCTTCATCACACAAGACTGACACAAAAGACTGGTGAAAATAGCAGATCTACAAGCACAAGGCGTTGTGTGCTTGTAGATCTGCTATTTTCACTAGTTTAAATCATTTTTAAAATGATAAAAACAAAATGAACGGTACATACAAGGTTTCCACCCGACATCAACGTTATAGAAGTTTGCTGAAAGCCTGGTTTTCTGGCTTTCCACATGGGTTCAGGCCAGGGACACACAGTGCAACACAATCACAGCTTGTACAAATGCATATTTGAATCCAGAACTGCACCCGGCCAGACTTTGATTGGAATCTGTGTTTGCACTTGCAGGCGGCATTAGATTAACACTCAGGAATTTGCTGCGTAGGTATTTGTCACACATATGTTTGTCGGTCATTTCCTAGTATTTACGAGCGAGGCATTTTACAATATCACTCCTTAACAATTCTTTTAAATGGTTTTATCAATCATACCAAGTATAAAATGAGGAATATCAAATCTCTTTGTAAACCTACCTGTTTAAGCAAAACGGTTTCAGTGTACACCCCCTTCCGACCGCCAGAGAAATCATAACTTAAGGTTGATAAAGAATTGCCATGCGGTAGTAAGGTTGGACCTTTGCTTTAACGTTATTTCCACACCGTCTCTGCTTGCCAGGAAGTTATAATATAAACCATGTCATATCAGTTAAACCTTCCCATGTGTCAGGAGGGGAAATAAATAAATACTGCTCTCTGCTCTCGCCTTAGGAGCCCTGTGATGAAATGTGTAGACATGAGGTCATGAGCGTACTATAAGCAGCTTTGCTGGTTGTGCGCACGTTATCTCTGTGTGATTTCATAAACTCACCACCAGATAAGCCAGATATTCTGAAGATAGATTGTAGGGAGATGTTTTAACAACATAGGCTCTGCCAATACACTTCGTTGTAAGACAAATAGTGAAGATGGCCGATCCATGCGTCATGATGTGATGTGGAATGATATTGTAGCTGTGCCACTAATTTTTGGAAGATTTATAAAACATATAAACAAAAAGTGATTGAAAGTGGTTAATGCAACTAGGAATCTAGATCAGGGGTTTTCAACATGTTCAGGCCAGGGACCCCTTAGTTGAGAGAGGGATGAAGCAGGGACCCCCCACAATCTGTTCATAGATATAGTTTCATTGTTTGACAGCACGATCAACAGTATTGAAGACCCCTGATCTCGATTCAACGGTGCACATTTTTTAATGCTTCACCATGACAAGAGAAAAAGGGCATACATCTGTTTCTGTCTGTGAATGTCAGGGTGTGTGTATTGTTGTTGTCGTGTGTGTGTGTGTGTGTGTGTGTGTGTGTGTGTGTGTGTGTGTGTGTGTGTGTGTGTGTGTGTGTGTGTGTGTGTGTGTGTGTGTGTGTGTGTATGTTTGTGTGTGCGTGTGTGCGTGTTGTGGGGGAGGTCTAGTGGACGAGCAGAAGTGGGTGAGGTTACACAGCTACTCTACACCACAGTGCAGAGCGCCGCGGGTATCCCTTTCACAGCTATAAGTAGCAACCAGTGTGGGATTTCACTCGGCACAGTGCATGCTGCTCCGCACTAGGTGCATTGTGGGTAATGATACAGTGAACTCCTTTCCGCGCTCGCAGCCGGGATTCTCCGAAATGTGTGTCGGGGACGGAGGCTGGGTGTGTGGGTGGAATACTCCATATGACATAGTAAGAACTAATTAATAGCAGTATCCTAGGACAGTTGTGTCCCCCCCAAGGACCCCCGGGAGTCCCCGGACCCCACTTTGAGAACCACAGGGGATATCCTTGATTAAAGCGCAGTGGTTCTCAGAGTGGGACCCCGGGGGTCCTTGAGGGGGTTCCAGGGGGTCCCCAGAGTGGGACCCCGGGGGTCCTTGAGGGGGTTCCAAGGGGTTCCCCAGTAAAATGAGGAACAGTTTAAACCAGTGTTTCTCAAACTTTTACATTTCAAGGTCTCCCCTTAACTCTGACAGTATATAAATGGAACCAAATGGACCCGTTAGGGTCCATTTGGTTCCATATATAAATGGAACCAAATGGACCCGTTAGGGTCCATTTGGTTCCATTTGTATGCTGTTAGAGTTACACATTTGTATGGGTCAATTTAGACCCTCATAAAGGAACCCACAAAGTCCCTGGAATCCACTTTGAGAACCACTGGTTTAAGCAGTTATGCCGTTATGCCCTGAATACATTTTTTGGCTATTTAAAAAGAACATATTCTGAACCAGCTGGAGCCCCATAAGAGAGGATGAATTTGAAGAACAGTTAGGACGCAACACGTCGTGAACTTGTAGATTTGCTATTTTTTAAAACAAATCTTCACAAATATTCTCTTATGGGGGGTCCCTGCTGGCATAAAACCTTTTTCAATTGAGGGCCCACAGCCAATTGAATGTCAATTTGGGGGCCCTTGGCCAATCAACTAACAACGTTTTCTTTGACTAAGACAAAACTGAGCGATTCATCAATTATTCAACTGAGTGGACATCCCTATAGTATAGGGTGCAAACACTGTGCATAGATACAGTATGTCTTGTATTTGTTTATGTTAAACTGACTAAAGATTGTATTGTGTGTATTGGTTGATCTAAAATAGGTCGTTCAGTGTTTTATGTAAACCCATTCATCCTGGGGCATATCTGGATGACCCCTGAGTAAATTACATCAAAAGGTCGATACAAAGATCAATGAGTCCTGACCAGACTACAGTGGCCGTATCAATCACATCTACATCGCTAGGAAGCCAACGCAGAACCCACATCTTCACAGTGGCAATGTTTTACAAACACACTTTTTTTTCCTCAGACAGTAGACCACTGTTTCTCTACACAATAATATGGCTTTTGTTTCGTTTTGTGCCCAAGAGGCAGTGATATTAAATAAATAGATTATCGTTTTAATAGTGTGCTTACTCAGTGGTGTAAAAAGTACTTAACATTCTTTACCTAAGTAAAAGTATCATTAATGCAATGTAGATGTACTCTGTTACAAGTAGAAGTCCAGTATTCAACATTTACTTGGGTAAAAGTATTGGTATCAAAATGTACTGAAAGTACCATAAGTAAAAGTACTCATTGTGCAGAATGTCCCATTTCAAGTTATCAAATGTATAAAAATCATTTGAAAATAGACGATTTACAAGCTCACAATGCGTCGCGATGCGAGCTTGTAGATCGGCTATTTTCGAATGGCCAAAATGTATAAACGGCTGAAGTGGTTAATGTATGTTTTTTAATAATACTAAAAGTAACTAGTAACTAAAGTTTTGAAATAAATGTAGTGGAGTAAAAGTACAATATTTGGATCCTAGATGTAGTGTAGTACAAGTAAAAGTATTGGATATTGGAAATACTCAAGTAAAGTACAAATAACTCAAAGGTGTACTTAAGTAAATGCACTTAGTTACTTTACACCACTGTGCTTACTCCTGTTCTGAGATAAATGGATGACACATTCGACTCTCCGTCTGTCTCTGTCGTGTCCCCCCCCCCCCCCCCCCCCCCACCCTTACCCTCCTCTTTCTCTCTGTTTGTCTCGTCCATTCTACTCATTTCACTCTGTCTGAGTGAAATGAGTAATATACAGTGACCAGACAACCCGGTTTGGCCGGGATTGTCCTAGTTTCAACTACGTCTGTAAAAACAACAAACCGAAATCCTGGTTTTCATGGTTGTCATGTTCTTATCTGCTGAAGGGTGCAGTCACTATAGGTGTGCTAAGTGTCAAAGTCGTTGTCCCCCAACCCGAGGAAAACAACAGATGAAAATAAAATATGAATTTTAGAAAAAGTCAAAGAAATTGTCAAAGGTAGCCACGGTATGGATCAGCTCTACCAGCTCAGAACGCCTATAAAATAGATCTGATATTTTTTTAAATCAGATTTACAGGAGGGTCCTGTAACATCGTCCTGTATCATCATCGTCCTTGACCATTGGTTGGCGACATTTTATCTTGTGAAATAAAATGTCGCCAACCAGGGACGTGCTGGGCCCTTGATTCAGCCTGGGAAAAAGAGTTGGAGAGGCCCTCATTGCGCGCTATAGAGAGATCTCTCTCTCCATAGCGCTGCTGCTACTCAAAGATTTGCCATTTCAGATCATGACAAGTGACAAGCCAGTGGGCCAATTACATGAGTTAAATTTCGTCGTTGTCCCGTTTGTTTTGTATTTGTCATTTAAAAAATGAATTATCTAGTGAAAACAGCCGATCTACAAGCACACAACGCCTCGCACCGCGAGGCGTTGTGTGCTTGTAGATCGGCTGTTTTCACTACCTTTGTGCAATGGCCTTGTATGATGAAGCAGGGCTTTACTTTGCGAAAAAGTTTACACATTTGAAACTTGGAGATACAAGATTTCTGCCCGACAGTGACAATTTACTTTGTTGGCCGCCTAGCCCCCAAAATGGAACGAAGGCCGACATTTAATTTTTACACTTTCACACTTTCTGCTTATAATATTTGACAATTTGGACAATGTGAATTTGTCATTTTAGATGTATTAAAAAAGTCCTTAAATTATCACTTAAGAGATGTGCAGACACCCTCTATGCAATGTATGTAAACTTTATGTTGGGTTGTTTACTGTTGAGAGAGAAAACAATGTTGCACATTAATTTCATCATCTGGGGACCCCCCGAAAAAAAAATTGGGACCCCCCTGGGGGTCCCGACCACTGCCCTAGAGTAATACAGTGGCATGGTGTGGCACTGATGTCCTCCCCCACACTCAGCATCAGGGGTCTGTCCTGGACTTCAGCTCTTACTACTACGCTCTGCTCTGGGCATGCTCACACGGTCATGCGTGAAACAGGAAGGGACACGTTTGTTTTCATCACTCAGCAGCAGTGCTCCTACACAGCAGCCAGCCAACAGACAGGGCTGGGAAGAGAGTATCCTGCTCAAGTAGAAGTGACTGCTACTTGCCATCTACAGTATATTACTTATAACCACTTAGTTCATACCCTAGTTCAAGGTTCCCCAATTAGTTTTCCCCAAGGGCCGAATCATGTCTAGGGTACCAAGCCGAGGGCCACAACATTGCAGGGGGCGACGGTGGAGTTCCCGCTACTCCAGCGACAGTTCAGATATCGTCGTTGTCGGGTGAAAATCTTGTATGTCCAAAACCGTTCGTTTTGCATTTATCATTTTAGAAATGTACTAAACCAGTGAAAACAGCCGATCTACAAGTACACAACGTGCTTGTAGATCTGCTGTTTTCACTACTTTTGTGCAACGCGACGGCCTTGTATGATGAAGCAGGGCTTTACTTTGCGAAAGAACATACACATTTGGAGATACGAGGTTTCCACCCGACAACGACGATATACTAGTGTTGTTGCTGCTCTTATACCACCATTATTACTGGGGTTGGTGGGGGCCAGACAGTAGCCCCCCGCGGGCCGCAAATGTCCCGCGGCCCGCCTATTGGGGAACCCTGCCCTAGTTGATCTCACAGGGCTCTATACTTGGTCCGCGCTCCTTTTTTCCCCCCGATCTACAACAAATCTCTTCGACGAAAATATTTCCGCCAAATGTTTGTCCCAGGATAGGGATGCTAGGGTTCATGTAGTTATGTAGAAGTTAGACAGATGATTGCATGGTTACATCCTGAGCAGAGATGGGCAGTATTTGAAATACATGTATTTGAAATACGTATTTGAAATACTTTTTTGTATTTTGTAATTTGTATTTGGCTGGGATGGAAAAAAATGGATGTAATTTGTATCAAAATACTTCCAGGTCTAGTATAAATACAAAATACTTTTTCAATGTCATAAAAGTTTAAACTGTACATTTAGGCTGCCTGCTCCAAAGACAAACACCATAGTATGGTCAATTTATTCTTAGGGTTAGGGTCTGAAAAGGCAATTAATTTATTACTTAGCAATCAATCTATAAAATTACTAATCATTGCATCAATTTTTATAAAATGTATTTCATGTATTTTCAAAATACAAAATACGTTCTCAGGCCTGTATTTATATTATGTATTTTGATACATCTTTTGACCCAGGATTTGTATTTTGTATCAAAATACTTTTCAATGTATTTTCGCCCATCTCTGCGTGTGGTGATTTCAATACAGCCTACCAACCACTACCTCTCCAGTTCACTGATGCTCAAAGTGTTCTCTCTCTTTAAGACAACTTTATCAAAGACTAAGTGATGGGAGAAAAGAGTTTCAAAGCCAATTTAAATAGAATCTCCTCTTGACAGTGACACAACAGCATCCATAGGCTACTCTGTCATTCTTGTCTTTCCAAAAGTTGTTGAGTAGAATAACTAAATCAAAGATCTAGTTAACGCTGCAATCCAGAACTTGAAACATTATTTTGACCAATCTGTGTGGTAGTAGATTATGTTATTATTACAGTATGGTACTGCTGTTGCCTGACTGCGAGCGCCAGACATCTCACACTACGTTTCACTTCGGGAGAGAGTCTGAGATTACGGACGGATATTCTACTTCGGCGTGGGCGGGCTAAAGCCTATTGACGTCACACACACACACACACACACACACACTCGACGGCGACGTGGCGTGACATTGCAAAAATACGTTATTTCTCATAACATATTATATGTCTGCATGTTTACGTTAGTGCAAAATGGTATTAAAACGTGAAGAAACGGCACTATTTCATAGTTTATTAAAATAATACGAGTCGAGTCTGACTCCGCCATGACAGTTTTCACGGACCAATCAGAGTCCACTAGACTCTTACGCGTTCCCGCTACTCCAGCGACAGTTCAGATATCGTCGTTGTCGGGTGAAGATCTTGTATGTCCAAAACCGTTCGTTTTGAATTTATAATTTTTTAAATTATTGAAACTAGTGAAAACAGCCGATCTACAAGCACACAACGCCTCGCACCGACAACGACGATATACTAGTGTTGTTGGTGCTCTTATACCACCAGGCTATTATGGCCAGAGCATCAGCCAGAGGCTATGGCTATTTAGTAGGGGTGTGACAATATAGTAACTGACTCGATTTATCTATTTTAATTTGCAATGATCTACTATATTGATATGCGAAAGCAAAATATCATACCATTTGGTATCGTTTTACAATGCAGATAATCGGTATGCGTTAGGGTAACCCTAACCCTAACCCTTGCCTTGTATTTAGTCATTTTAAGAGGGAAAATAAAAAAGGGGGGTCTAATTACTTTTTTTTTTACTAATTCCATTCCATATCCACGAGTTTTGCATTGCGCAAACGTCTGCATCGATCTTCCGCCGCCGATTTACAAGCTCACAACGGGTTGCATCTGCGACGCGACGTGAGCTTGTATGTCTGCTGTTAAACCCGGAAGTTTGGTCCTGATAGTCCCCAGTAAACTCCCGCGGAAACTTGTGGATAGCTACTCTTGGTCTGTGTAATCTCTGTGCTCATGTCAAGGTGCAGGTTTGTCTATGATGTGTTATGTCCATGTATTTGCTAGAGAATCACAGTGTTTACTTATTTATATCCATAATAATAGATGTTTCCATTGAAAAAACTGCACAATTGACACATTTCACACAGGTTCATTTTCTTTGCTAAATAGTTACTGTATCGATTTTAAATCATTGAATCGAATCGTATCGTATCGCCATGAATGAACCAATATCGTCCATGTATCGTATCGTCAACCATGTATCCTGATGTGCATCGTATCGCTATTAAAAGTATCGTTACACCCCTACTATTTAGGGGTCCTTGCCATGCTAAAGTTTGGGAAGCGCTGGCTTCTAATAGTGTGCTAGTTGTTTCATATGGGATGTGTTTGTCAGACACATACTGTACATGGGCAAACACAACACACTAACATTACAGTAAATTAATGCTTTCTGCAGAATGCTGTCATAAGTATGTCATAGGGTAAATGAGAACTCCATGGCCAGTTGGCTCCATTACATTGACGTGTGTCCCTAATCCAAGCATGCACATTTCAATTACTCCATGTTACGTCAGTCAGCAGCAGGGCTTTGATTTACTCGCTCTGTTCCTGGTCCGCTCACACGGAGACCTTTGACACAAATCACTGTTGCAAGATTGATATTTCTTCTCTTTTACATCATTGATCTAATATATGACATGGGCCCCTGAATAGATCTCCATCATCAAAGCAAGGATAGAATGCTAGGGTAGAATATAAAACTCTGATTAAAAAAAGAAAGACATGCCAGAAACCACAGCACGACACACGGGCATGGCTAAAAAGGCACTGCAAAGTGTTCTAGTCAAAAGTCAAACCCGTCAGTCACCACACCGTGCAACGCCTAAAGAGACAGCGGGATCATTATTTAACGCTTTAACTATTGAAAAATAGCAGTAGATCTGCTATTTTTGAAAAAAACATGAAAATGTGTGCAAGTCTTCGAATATCTTTGACCCGACTTCTAAAGCCTTCCTCTAAGTCAATGGTTCTCCAACATTTTCATGTCAAGGACCCCCAAAATGTAATTTATTTGGCCGCAGACCCCATCTTATTCCAGGGACCCCCCCAGAAGCAGAGATTTGAGTTACAAAAGTTTGCTTTGAAAAATATATATTTGCACACATTTTCACGATTTTTCCAAAAAATTGCAGATCTACAAGCTCGCAGCGCGGCACTCGGTGCCGCGCTGTGAGCTTGTATATCTGCTATTTTTCAATAGTCAAAGCATTCAATAACTCTAGGCCTGAATGGGTTAAGATGCAAACTAAAAGCATTACCATTACTAATAGTTTCCTATTTACCTGTTCCTTTGGATACGGTTACCTCTAAATGCGTGTCATGCCTAGTTTCCTTGGCGTCCGTCGCCATGGCCCCTGCACACCTGGTCTGTGGCGAGAGGAGAGGGGTAGTCAGCATAGAGGCTCGCCGTTATCTGCTTTGTGGGCAGAGCGAGGCAAAGCCAGAGCCTTTAATAGTAGTAGTGGACAAGAAGAAAACAGGCTATTGACAGAGAGAGGCAGGAGGACTCACCCGAAAAGGAGGGAGAAACATGAGAGTTCAGTTAAAGGGCACAGTGTCGCGGCTGTGCAAGTGGTGGGAAAAGTACTATAATGTCTTTACTTAGGTAAAAGTAGAAATAACACAATGTAGAAATGCTCTGCTATGAGGTCCTGTGTTCAGAATTTTACTTGAATAAAAGTACACAAGCATTGATTATTACAGTACAAAAAAAGTAAAAGTAAAAAAAAAAATAGCCAAATGTTTCAAAAATGTGTCTGCTATTAAATTAGATAAGATAAGATAGATAGATTAGGCTTAATGGGTTGATGTAATATGTTTGGTAATAATAATCGAAACCTACAAAGTAACTTCAAATCGTTTTTTTTGTGGAATGAAAACTATATATTTGTTTACCTGTAGTGGACTGTAGTTGAACTATAATAGTAGGCTATTGAAAAATGTAAATCCCTCAATATGGTACTCAAGTCCATAACTTGAGCACCACCACAGCACTGTGGCGCGGCAGTTTGACTTACACATAGCTTGCCTTTATCTTTTGACTCTTTATGGCTCCCTTCAGTCTCATGGCCAGGAGAGCTTAGCGTAACTTTCTTTCTTTCTCTGGGAATGTCCCCATGGTAATGTGGCCTGTTAATGGCCAGTCAGTTTTAAAGGCACGACGAGCCCCCCCCCCCCCCCCCCCCCCCCCTGAGACCACTCTGCTAACCACACGTACAAATGGTGGTCTGGTCTTTACAAAGAAAAACAAGTCTACAGCTCACTTAACTCCAAATGTCAAATGGCTAAAGCTTAGGGTTCATCTAAAGCTTAGGGTTCATCTAAAGCTTAGGGTTCGTCCCCCTGATAGCCTGAGAAGAAAACAAACATCCCTTCAACAAATGGTACAATAGAAAGACAGACCAAGTGACCCAGACCAGTCTCAACGCCGGGGCTTCTCGAGGTGGGGTCCTGGGACCCTCAGGGTTTCCTTGAGGGGGTTCCAAACAGACCCTTACAGGTCTGTAAAGCCCCCTTTCCACTGCAGCTTTAGCACCACACTACACAACACCACACCGCACCACATCAAAATATCTTAATTTTCCATTACACAAAAGTACCCCTATCGGTAAAAAACAAATGGACCCTTAACTGTGATTAATATAATACAATATAA